>NW_010273811.1:16902-17126 GCF_000690775.1 Eurypyga helias
CTGCAAATGGCAGAGAACCTGCTCGCTGACCCTTGCCGCAGATCTTTGCAGTAGATCAAAAAGATTGATGGTGCGAGCTGGTAGTTTCAAGACCCAGCTCTCCAAATAAAAGATATTTTTTAATTACTGTCCAACCCTATTAGGCGTAGGGTTGGATAACATGTGTTTCCTTTTAGAGATGAACTGCCCCAGTGGCAGTCGCAGAGCACTTTTGCATAACTCTT
>NW_010273811.1:17139-69888 GCF_000690775.1 Eurypyga helias
CTTTGTGCTGATGTGTTAACGCGCAGACATCGTGCTAATGGCTTGGGTCTGCCTAATCTTAAAAAGTCATTTTGACCCAGTCTCTTCTTGAGTGCTGGGTTGGGTCCGGGTTACAGCTCCCATGAGTAGGCAGGCGCTGCAAGGTGGCTTTGGGATCTTACCTCCTTGCTGCCAGGTCTGATTTCCCTTCGAAGGTAAATCTCTCTCCCTTTACCCGACCAAATACCATCCCTATTTTGACCCAAAGGTTTGGTTTATTTGATTCTCATCAGCTTTATCAATACCATTATACCCCAGCTTTTGACCGGGTATAACCGCTCCAGAGGTGTTAGCAGGGAGGGTGCACCCGCAGCTGCAATAGTTTTGGTATTTGTCCCAGCGCGTTTTAGGGCAATTTCCAGTGTTACCTGAGGTCACAGTGTTAGGCCAGTGAAATCCGTTTATTTCCCACAGTGTGTTTTTTCTTGGATGGAAGCAAGAGCTTTCATGTGGACAGGAACATTTGAAAAGGCCTCTGCCAAGTAGCGCAGGGCCTGGACGGTGCTTCACTCGCCAGCCATCGATTAAACGGGGGTGAACCCTGCAGCCTTCACCTGTATGATTAACGCAGAGCCCTACGAGCGCACTTAGATTGACTGGATGATTGCAAAGTTTCAAACGTGAGATGGTTAAGGATCAGGCCCATCATTTTCAGCAGGGCTGGAGCAGAGGTGACATGACGGAGTAGGGTTTGCAGGGTGAAATCTTCATTTGCCCTTCTGAAGTGATCTAGTTTTCTGTTACTTTCTTTGCTGTCTGCCCCTGCTGCCGGTCAAGCCAAAATGTTCCACTGTTCAAATACCTGGCAACAACTATTTAATTTGACAATTTGTAGATGGTATTCCTGTATTACCCTTTAGGACCTTAATAATAGGTTTTTCTTTAGTGAAGCATTAAAACATTAAAGGCCATAAATTCCACAGTCACCTGTATCCATTTATTGCTAATTTATTATGGAACATATCATAAAACCTTGCTTGACATATAGGCCTCTTCATAACTATAAATCTTTTTTCAACTGTTTAGATAACTTATGCTTAAGTTCAAGGAAAGACCTCTACGAACAAATATTTTAAACATCTATTTATTATGTAATACTAATACGTGCAAACTATATGGCAAATACCGAGGAATATTACTCTATATTCAGATTTATCACTTCAAACTTTTGGGGGAATACATCTATTCTAAAAATAAAAACTATGTGTCAAGTATCTGCTTCATTAAAAGGTTTAGAAGGTCTAGCTGAATAAAGCTGTTATTACAGTTAACATCAAACATATAAATGTTTCTCTTCAGATTAGGTTTGTCGTTTGTAATGTGGAACCACTGAAAGGATTGTAAGCGTGCTTCGTGCAGGAGAGCTCACCAGGGCGAAACCAAAGGTTTTCAGACTTTGTAATTCCAGATCAGAGTCCATAATATCATTGTTGCTACAGATCTTGCTCTCATGAAGTCAGTTTTAAAATCCCAGTCATGCTGGATCAGATACATACACAGAAATAATTTGGGAATTTCATTTACTTTATCTCAAAATAATTGTTTGGGGTTTGATACTGTTTATATTTGTTGTTTTTAAATTACCTGCTGTCTTTTCATATGAGAAAAAATGGGTTTTTTTCTCTCTCGCAGTTTATAAATTCAGAAGTTTATTAGATATATCAAACCAGCCTTCTACAGAATACTACTCTCTTTTTTTCTTTAATATTTTTACCCTGGCTGAATTATTAGTGTATATATTTGCTAATAATACGTGTGCATTGTTAGCATATGTAGTAAATGAATTGGGTTTAACAGCAAGAAGCTGATTTGTAAAAAAAAAAAAAAATATTCTTTGGATTTCTCATTAAAAGACTGTTTTATGAGTTCTGTTACTGCAAATCAGTTTGCTTGCACATGGAAGGTCATTTGCATCTTGGAAACAAATTTCCCTTTTAGTGCTGTCTCCATCAGTTCGCCTTGGTGTGTGTTTGCATATGCTCCATGGCCTCAGGATTTTCTTATAAATTGTTAAACTGTACAACCAAAGTGATGGTGGAAGGCCAGAATAGTACAGTAAGCACGAATAGTACAGTATTGCAGTCAGAAAAAAGGGATGGAAATCTACAAATATACATGAAAAAGTGGGCTGATTCATAGTAAAATCGTGCAGTAAGATTGTGCAGATGTTTTTATGCTTGAGAAAACCAAAACCCAGCTTACCTGAACACAATCACAACATCCAAATGAAAGCAAAGGAACTGATTCTTCCAAAGTATGCACAAGTTATTCACCAGTTTTCTATTGGCTTCATTACTGGTTTGTTAATACGGCTTGTTTCTTGGGTCAGGACAGGGAGGATTCAGACTATAAACTCTTACATCCACTCCAGAGCCACTCAGGGAGGAGGATTGGTTGACTATTGATGCTTTTGTCATCTACCTCCCAACCTCACTTGCTGATTTATGCTTTTCAGAACATGTCTATTTCTCCTTTCCTAATTTTCTCCCTGCTTTGTCTCTTGCCCTTATCCTTTTCGCCAGTCCTTTCCCCCAGTATCCTTCCACTCTCCGCCTGTGCCCCTGCTCCATAGACAACATACAGAGGGAGCTCTGACAGCCAGATTCATGCTGTATATTTAGTGCAGTATCACACAAAAAACAGCAGCTACCATTTTTCATGGGACTGTTTGTGCCCCAGACCCTTTTTCCAGTGTTTATGTGTTCATAAAAGTATTCAAGGTTTGGGACTCACTGAGAAAAATAATGAAGCGATATATAAACCTGTTCAAGAGCAGAATGCCAGCAATTTGTAAGCTTAAACAAACCAGTCATCTTTTGATTAAATTACCTATAGTAGACAGAATTTTAATATTACTTATGGACTCTGCGTGTCTTTGCGACGGGCTCCCCACACATCTCTAAATGCTGCAGTACAACATCTATATTTCTTCCTAAGATTTAACCCTGATGGATTGTTTAATTAATTATATTGCTGATATCTGACAAAATAAGCAGCTTTCCCAGTTATTTCTGGTCTTAGATTTCACTAAACTACATAATACAATGTCTCTTTAAATGTTGTCAGGTGCTGTGCAAATTATCAGCCTCAAGCAGCGGAGCAGGGGGAACCACACAAGGTTTAAAGCTAATGCCATGAGTTTCAATTACTGATACAATCTTAGCAAAATAAAAGAATTACCTTTAATAAATATATTCCAGGACAGTCTGTGATGGGACTGAACAAGCCAATTAAGTGTTGTATTCAAATGCTTTGTTTTTCTCTGCAGAAAAACTCCTGGGCCAGGCTCCCTTCTGGTACAAGTCTGCTTAAGTCAACAAATGGAGTTACACCCGAGATGAATTTGCCATGCTATGTTTTTCTAAATAGATTAGGGGTCATTTGAAAAGCTGTAAATAAACCTTTCAAATTCTTTAAGGCAAAAAGAAACAAATCTCTGGGAGGAAGAGAAAGGGAAAAAAAAAAGAAAAAGAAAAAGATTTATTCTGCTTTCCCAGAACTGCAAGTTTCCAGGTGTTCACCTTTTGATCTGGCTACAGGCAATGATTTTCTGAAGTGGTTTCTGATGGTGCCTGACATCATTTATGGCACTCTTGAACGATCTTGTAATGTGCTAAACTACACAAAATTAAGTGAGTTAGTGGCTAGCTAAGAGCAGCAAAAGGGCCACGGGTATCACAAGCACTTTGCTACTTGCAACAGCATGTGTAGCTTTATAAGCAGCATTATTTCTTTGATTTGATGAGAATAAAATAATGACTGTTCTTAATTATTCATAGTACAGTTGGGTGAGAGGCCCTTGGAGTCTCACTGTGCTTGATGCTGTACAAACACCAAGTAAAAAAAAAAAAAAGCCTTTCCTAATAACTTACAGCCCAAGTGAAGGTAAAACTCAGCAACGGAGGAAGCAAACTATAGGAAATAAAAAGACAAGCAGTGTGAACCTAAATTAAGCCAGTGCAGCTATGTGCATAGCTGGACCACCCATGTTACTTGTATTTCATTATTTTTTTAAAAATATCTTATTTGTATCTTGCAATTAAAAGGTGGAATCATCTCTCCCATGAGCTAAAGGCATGGCAGAACTGGACTTAGCTGGTTGATGCTGCACCACTGAGCCAGTGGGCGCTTTGACATTTATTTGCACGGGTGAAAGCACAGTTGTTGAGTTTCAGGCAAGGAGAACAGAAGCTACCTCTGCAGTACTTAGGAATGGGATGAAACTCAAAATGACTCGAGTCAAAACTGGCACAGTCAGTCACCTATGGCAACCCAGCGGCATTCACTTCTTTCCACAAGAGCCGCAGTTCATGAGCTTTTTCTCTGACAAACCGCTGTCAGAGAAGGGATTTTCCCTTGTGCCCAAGGAGGGAAACTCTCGGCGGTAGTCTGCATCTCAAGATTTGGTTAACTCTTAGCTCTGCTGGGCTTGACTTAGCGAGCTCTTTAGAGAAGGGAACTGAGCACCTGAGTCATGGTGTGTGGTGGGAGCAGAGGGCAGATCTAACATGGACAACCTGAGGATATGAGCTAGAACTTCTGTTAGCTGGAATTTCCTCAGAGCTAGAGGCTTCAAGGGCAGATTTGTTGTCCAGACAAAGGGTGATAAAGAAACGTGATTATCTTGTTCTCTCCCAGTGTGGTTTCCAACACGTGGGAGGTGTTTCTTGTGATACTTCTGGGAGACGTAGAAATCTGTGCAACGCTTCAGTACTCAGCGTAGAAGCGAGAGTGAAATGCTGCAGTTTTGTCTTTTTTAATCTATAAATAACTAATTAGGAGCCTTGCAGAATTTGTCATTGCAAAACTTGTTTGTAAAGGTTGAATTTGTTAACAACATTTAAAATTCTTATTTTATACCAACAAAGACTGTGAATGCTTAGCCAAATTAATAGAATTTTGCATTGTCAATGAAATCTCTTCTCTCACTGAAAAAAAATCTAAGAAGAGAAATATATCTTTGAGATTCTAACGTGATTGTGGTAAGTCTTTTCCAAGTGCTTATTCTGCAAATCACTAGATTAATACCATTTAGAAAGATCAGGCAAATGAAGCTGCAATTAAGAGAATTAGTTAAATCCATTATAGGCTGCTGGCCTTACTCCCCAACTCAGGAAGGATTAAGCACCACACCCAAAGTCTGTTTGATCCTATCTTCAGGGCACTATTTATTAATTGCACTTAATTATTCATGGCAAACCCCAAAATGAAGCAGTTGAACATTAATCCCGCTGTTACCTTTCCCTTAATTCAGGGGCTTCTTCAGGATGTTTTCCCCATCTTCTTGTCTTTTCCACTCTCAGTTTTACAGGGCATTTGCCTGGGAGTCCCTTGCTGCAGGAGTGGGCTCATTTTATCAGGTCACTCTTGGTCAGTGCTAAATCCATATCAATGTCACTGTTTAGTGGTGGACTTGGCAGTGTTGGGTTAACGGTTGGACTTGATGATCTTAATGGTCTTTTCCAATCTAAAAGATTCTATGATTTGATGATTGTAGAATCAGAATATGTATGCTGACCTATGGGCTCTGTGACGTGTGCTACTCCTGGTGTCTGTAGAGCAGTAGCAGAGCCAAGCTACCTAAAACAGCTGTTCAGAAACAACTGACAGAAAAGTCAGTTCTGCAGCATTCATTTCTAACCCAAATCATAGAATCATAGAATCACAGACTGGTTTGGGTTGGAAGAGACCTTAAAGACCATCCAGTTCCAACCCCCCTGCCATGGGCAGGGACACTTTCCACTAGACCAGGTTGCTCCAAGCCTCATCCAGCCTGGCCTTGGACACTTCCAGGGATGGGGCATCCACAGCTTCTCTGGACAACCTGTCCCAGTGCCTCCCCACCCTCTCCAGGAAGAACTTCTTCCTGATATCTAATCTAAACCTCCCCACTTTCAATTTAAACCCCTTACCCCTTTTCGTATCACTACTTTTGTAAAAGGCCCTTGTAAAAAGTCCCCGCGCCATTTTTCCTGTACCAACCCCAGGCACTGGAAGGTGCAATAAGGTCTCCCCGGAGCCTTCTCTTCTCCAGGCTGAACAAGCCCAACTCTCTCACCCTGTCCCTGTAGGAGAGGTGCTGAAAATCTGTATTTCAGAGAGCAAGCCTTCCCCTAGTCCCTCCCTCCCACAGCCCAGTGGTTACCATCTTCAGCTGGAACATGGGTACCCTGTGACTGAAACCCTTGATCTTATTTGGAGCAGGACTGTGACACCACTGACACTCCCAAGAAGTCAGTCAGAAGAGCCCACCTCCTTTTCCTCCATAAGGCTTGCGTTACTCAGGGTCAAAGCAAAACGTGGGGTGGGTGACTGACCAAACACCCCATTGCAACCCTTAAGTAGCTACTGAGAATATATTTACTAGACTTCTAGACTCACTATAGTTGGACTTCTAACTGGAGTTATACGATGTAGCTTTTGGTATGGCTCAGATGCTATTCGTTGCTTTAAGGATAAGGAGGTCATTTAATAACTTTAACCACCCACTTTTTGTAGCTTGTCAAAACCAAGGGCAGTTTTGTCATTTCTCCGTGCAGCAGGGTGCTTCTGTATGAAGAAATAAACTGATCAAAACGTTATACTGATAAAGTGTAAACAAACAAAAAAAGATCAGCCAATAACGACTTTAAATTTCAGTCGTCCTGGTCTGAGGGCAAAACAATAAAGGAAACCACCACGCACTTATCTGCTTCCTTTTTCCACTGCACAGTTAAAGCTTTAACTTCAGTTAGTTTAATTCTTAATCATTTTCAGGTTGTTGGTTTTTTTTACTGAGAAATACCAACAGAGAAGTGGTAGAAAGTGTCTGAAATGTCGGTCCTTCAACACCAAATCTCCTTTTTGAAACCAAACTCTTCTGCAGTCAGATTTAAAGCTGATTTAAAAACAAGTATTAAAATGTTCTCCCACCTAAACCCATAATAATCTCTATTCCTGCCTTTGGATTTGCTGATGTACCATGGCTTTTAAGTATTTACCTTCTAGATATGAACCTCCTTAGGACTGCGTAATGCCTTATTATTATTGCCAGTCCCTCAAGTCATAATGAACTCTGGATTATAGCATATTCTATATTTAAGTTTCTAGGACCAACAATTATTATAGGTTCTTTGTTCTGAAATTAAAAAAAAAAAAAAGACCCATAATTAGTTCTTTTCTGCTCACTACACAACAAGAATTGATTGGCAAGCTCATCACTGCAAATGCTTGGGAAAGCCCTAAAACTCTTTTTGTTTTGTTCTTTTCTTGACAGTGGAAAGGTATTTCGCAATTTCATTATTTTGATTTATTAATCCGGAGAGCTGGCACAAGTTACCACCATTAATGACGTGATCGTGACTTTTAGAATGAGGATGTGGTATTACTTTTAAAAATAAAAAAATGGACTAATACCCACCTAGGTTTCCTGCAACATAATCTGTTTTTTTCTGCTTGGAAATGTTACCAGAATAGAAAGACTTCAGTCATTTGTCTGGGATTGTGGGTCACTGGTGTGTGGTTGGACAAAATATGCCAGCCTGCTGAAGAACTGCCTAAACAGGAGCTTGACTGCTTTGCTTTTACCTCTGGAGCTCACAAAGGAACCTCTCAGGTTGGCTCCTGTAAGAATAAAGCTGATTTATGACACAGTTTGATTTCTTCTTTCCTTAGTGCACACAGACGCCTGCTCTGAGTCTCCCCGTCCTGCCCAAGAAGTCACACTGGCTCACCTAGGCCAGAGACTGGCATTACATTGGCATTACTTTGCTCGGCCAGAGGCACTGAAATTACCTTTCACACAGAGTTTTGATTCATTCTGGACAGGAATTCACTCACAGACGTTTTCTTTATGGTCTCATAGAGGCTGTGTATCAAGGCCGGTCAGCTCCCAAAGCTTTAACGATGCGAATGGCTTACGCTACTTTTGCCGTTATGGGCACCTAGAAAAAACGTGTCTGATAATAGCTAAACCAGGCTTTATGGGTGGGTGGTTTTTTAGTTTTGTTTTCTTCTTTTATTTATTTATGAGCTGTTTCATAAGAAACAAATTCAGATTGTACCTTTGTATGCACCTGTGCAGCCTCAGTGATATGAAAAAGGTTTGAGCTGATGAAACAGGTTTTGGAGTTGGCTAATGTGATATTTAGTAACAATTTAAAATTAGTTTTCAAAATTAGAAGCTTTTCCTTTAGGCACATCACATCTATGGGATGTATTGCTATTGTCCTATATTTCACTGACATTTTGCTACCTCCCTATCTCTTCAGCTGCCTCCTGCTAGGGACCGAATCGTCCTTAGTACATCTTTTCTTCATCATAAAATAGATTTATGTAAGAATGTGAGGCTTTTGGCCAATTTGTTCAATCAATATTTGGGTGGGTGGAAGTTGTTTGGGGTTTTTTTTTAAACATTCAACAAGCTGCCTATTAAATTTCTATAGCACAGCTTAGTTTATTGTCAGGCAGTAGCATTTGTTCCCCAGTCCTTTGGTTCTCAGGAACTCTGCATTCAGCACATATTGTGAAGGCTGGCAAATATAAATGGGTATAATTACTGCGTATAAGTACTGCGTCCAACTGTGGAGCCCTCAATATCAGAAGGATATTGACCACTTGGAGCAAGTCCAGAGGAGGCCACGAAGATGATCAGAGGGCTGGAGCACCTCTCCTATGACGAAAGGCTGCGAGAACTGGGCTTGTTCAGCCTGGAGAAGAGGAGGCTCCGAGGAGACCTCATTGCAGCTTTCCAGTATCTGAAGGGGGCCTACAAGGGTGCTGGGAGAGGACTTTTTACAAGAGCCTGTAGTGATAGGACAAGGGGTAATGGGTATAAATTGAAATCAGGGAGGTTTAGATTAGATATCAGGAAGAAATTCTTCCCAGAGAGGGTGGTGAGGCACTGGAACAGGTTGCCCAGAGATGTTGTGGGTGCCCCATCCCTGGATGTCTTCAAGGCCAGGCTGGATGTGGCTTTGAGCAACCTGGTCTAGTGCAAGGTGTCCCTGCCCATGGCAGGGGGGTTGGAACTAGATGATCTTTAAGGTCCCTTCCAACCCAAACCATTCTATGATTCTATAATTCTATGATTCTAAGATGTCGTTTGGTTTCAAAGTTGCAGTTCTAGCGTAAGTAATATATATGAGGGAGGAAGGAGCGAAGAATGTGCGCTATATGCAAGTAAAAGGCCTGATTTTCTCTTGAAAGCAAGAAATGGAAATATGCTCAGGCTTATATATTGTAAGAGAGGCATTTAGCCAACGTAACTTCTAGTAGGGTTGAAATCTCTCCAGTGGGAGCTGAACTAAAGACCTTCTGTGTCCAATGCGGTGGAATAGCTGGGGAAAACGCAACTGAAATCCTAATCCCCGTGCTCTTTTTCTCTTGCTCGTCTTCACAAAAACTGCCGTCAGCACGTGGGTTTGCTCAATATGAAGCTCAGTACGTCATATTCTCCACTCTCACCTGCAGAGCTGGGCTCCTGCTGCTCTGGTGACGTCAAACATGAGTAAGCGCCTTTTTCCATCTTGCTGGAGCAGATTCCGAGCAGGAGCACAGACACCAGTCCGGCCTGTAGAAACCGATTCCCTGGTGCTGGGGTGTGCTAAAGAAGAGAGCACAGACGGGGTGAAAGGGTGGGCAGGAGGAGTAAGGGTGCTGGAGCTCGACTGCTGTGCAGAAGGAAGAACGGCAGCATCGCTCCGTCTGCTTCTGCCGTGTGGGTGTTCACACAATAGCGCTCAGTCATCAGAGCTGAACTACACACCTACACCAAGGGCTGTATGATACAACAGATTACGTGGGGGTGGATTAGAGGATTGAGTATACAGAGAATTCGGAGCCAGATTTTTTTTTAGATTTGCTTTATGTTGCAGCTAATCAGTGTCCAAAAAACCCACAATGGAACCACAAAGAAACTCAACCTGAAATCACCTCATCTAGGTTCGCTGGATTTTAGATGTTGAAAGCCAGGATCTGGGATGTAATTGTGTAACATTACATGACACGTCAGGTGTCCTAAATCCCCCTGAATTACAGGCACATAATTCAGGAGGTGCCTCGGGTGCCCTGGAAAAGAAAAAAGAAAGGTACGTATGTCTAGTAGAGAGCAGTTCAGACCTCATTGACGAGCCTGTGGGAAAAGGCACCGCAGCCAAGTGCCTGAAAATGGGAGGAAACTGGCCCCGAGGTGTTTCAGGGCAACAGAAGGTGTGAACCAAGTAATTCATCACTTAGAACTTGTGTCCGTGAGAGCTTGTCCATTTTTTCCAGTGATATCAGTTTTCCTCATAAAATACATTACCTCTCCCTACAAACCTTGCCTCCCTCGCTGCTCTGAGTTCTCAAATAGGTGAGTAATCCTATTGACTTCCAAGCTCTTGACTTGGAAATACTCACGAGCTTTGTCTGGTTTGGGTCCAAATGTCCTTCTAACCTGCAAGCAATTATGGAAAAAAAGTGCTGGCTGAATAGGAAAAATCGTGGTGCTAAAATACATTTAAAACCTCTCCTTTCCAAACCTCAACTGGCAAACGCAGCGAGGCAAACAGTCTGTTCTGAATCCCAATTGTTTAGTCTCCCCAGTTTATAGCCCCCATTATATGCCAGTTATGGAGAAGGTAGGCAATCACTTGTTTGCCACAGAGCAAAGCTATACTCCAGCACTAACGATGCTCTGAAAATCGGGCAGCTCTGTGAATAAAAGAGTGCATTTTCCTATGCAGCTGTGGTTCAGCTGGATTATGGCAGGTCGTACTTGTCGTATCTGTCTGATATTCTCTCATTCTAATAAGCCCTGTCTACCAAGTAATGGATTCTGTGATCCTTATTCAGGTAATTACTCTTTAATTTTAGTTTTCAAGCATTTGTGTTCAGACTTTTTAGGTGGATGCAGAGTCTGGCCTGTCTATCCCTTGGAGAACACGTGCTTTGTCCCAGGCAGGTATATTCAGGGCCACTAGTTTTTCCTCTGGGACTCTTGTGGAAGTATTCATTTCACTGTGGCAGGTCAAATCACTTTAGATGCTTCTCAATAGACAAGTACATACACTATCTCTGCTTCATAGGCAGCATAGCACTTTTATTAGCAAAGAATTAGCCTTTGGGAATTGGGAGACCTTGACCTCTTATACTACAAGCTCTTTTTTTTTTTTCCCTTTCCTGCTTTTCCTGTATGTTCTAGACCTGCTTAAGTAACCATCCCCATCTAAAAGTTGCTCTTCGCAAAGGTAGGAGAGAGAGCGCTTTATTTTTCAGCTGCGGTACTTTGCACCTCCCTCAGAAGAAAGGTTCTTGTTTTCATGTAGTCCCCTGGAGTTCCCACTTCGTGTTATTATGATCTTTGCTCAGGGTAACACCAGTTTGACAGCTTTCCGTTTATTAATGTTGTTAAATATGTTAATCAACATGAAATTTATTATTAACATAACATTCTTCAATTACATTGGTACAGTCTTATCCAGCAAAAGCAAACCCAGGCCAAACATATCTTTAAAATGTCTGCACACATGCCAATGCCAGCCAAGGGTGTGACATTTTTGGGGGTTTATTTTTACAGTTTTTAAGAACACTTCACACTGGCAAAAGCTCTCAGGGAAACACAGCTTATACTGGCATCAAGTGATTTTTGCTCATACAGCTCACCTTGTTTGCAGAACTGTTTCGGGCTAGACCAGAAAAGCACTCGTTGGCCAGCGCGAGCTGACTGTGTGCCAGGCGTGGGCAGCCCGGCCTCACTGGGCAGCTGCAGCTGTGTCCTGTCAACCCACCTGCAAGGACTCCGTCAGGCAGTGCTGACGGGCACCTACAGCCCTTGAGCTGACCCTTATTTACCCCCTAAACCCCTCTTAGTTCTCATTAGGAAGGTTCACCACTGTAGCTGGGTATTAGCTCAAGGCTCCTGCCTTGGTCTTTAAAACTTCTCTTAAAGTTCAGGTTAGCACTGAGGTCCCCAAAATGTTCTCTCCCCATAGAGGGAGTTTCACGTTAAACTAACCGATTGCTTATGTGCTTGTTCGGCCAGCGTGATCTGATTCTAACTTCATAAATAAGGAAATTTCTTGCTGTTTTTTCTTGGTATCCCCTTGGTGCCACCTGAGAAGGACAAAGGAAACAGAGAGGACCAAAGGCTTTAGAGCAAGAAGAAATGTCTGGTCTGGGAGGAGACCAGGCGTTCATAGAGAAGGGTTTTCCATTTTATGCGGGACACTGCGTAAATCCCTGGTTCTGGAGATGTGGGGAGACTGTGTGCAATAACTCTGGCTGTTGTGATGGAGAAGGACGGCCATTCTCTGCCTTGAAATACGTGCCGTTTTCCTTTTGCACAGCTGCAATTATTGCTTTCCATTTTCTGCACTGGTGTGGGGTGAGAGGGCCTATCCTTCCTCTGAGGTCAGGTGACAGCAGTATCTTCCCTTTCCTGAAATACTTTTGAAGTCGGTTAGTACTCTAACTGCACGAATATCTTGCCCTGAAGTTTGCCTGGGACGTTTTTCTCTCTGAGATGTGGTTTTAGGTCTCTAAGCAGCTACTGGACGACGAGGTTGTGAGGTCTTGCGTATGGTAGGAACAACATCTCCCAAAAAGCATGTAAGTCTCTAACTCCTGGGGTAACCTTCTACTCTGCTCACCACATATTCCTATGGGAATGTACGAACCCCACGGAACGGACCGCGCAGGTTTTTCAACTTTGGGAACAGCAAGAACTTGCATAGACTTTCTTGCCCTTTACATCCCCATCTTTCAGTGTGCCATACTGAATCGTGCCATCAAAGAGTTAATGTGGACAGAAACGTTTGATCTCATTCTACTTGAACTGATTACATTTTGAATTTTGATACTGTTACAGTGAAGCTGTAAATTTATCTTGAGGTAAACCAGCAAAAGGGCACTATTTTCTAGTTACTAGCAGCCATTCTGTTCCTTAAAAGAAATTTGGGACAGATGTGTCTGTTTCTTTATTTCAATGAATGCAGGGAGAAAATGTATTTTATTTCTTATTAAATAAATTTGCCTGTTCATCTCAGTATGTGGGACTGTCAAAGTTTATAAATTTGGCAGTATCTTAACATGATCATTCTGTTTTTCTTTAAACCAAGTTATTAAATGGATATATTTTTATAAAAAGCAGAGGCTGACGGAAATTTTTTTTTCATCTTTTGACATTTAGTTGACTGTTAGGGGGTTTTAAGTAACACTGTATCTTAAATCAGAATGGCAGAAAGATAAAAATGCTTCCAAAGACCGCTGAAAAGCAGCCGAAGGACAGGGTAGCTTGTTGCAATGCTGGTAAACATAAAGATCCATCTTTAACTGGCTCAGGCTTGTCTCTGAGCTTCTCTCACCTGGCTGCAGGGTAACATGAGACAAGCTCTTCTGCTTAGGGTTTTGCAAAACCCACCCTCGCTTCTGCTGAGGTGGCTACAAATTTACAAGCGGTGTAAAGACCCCCTACTTCACCTTCAGCAGTGGTTAATCTGGTGTAAAGGCAAATGGGGTTCAGGCCAGACCCTGCCATCCTGACTCAGGAAAGTTCCCCTTTACTTAAAAAAGGCCCTGGTTCCTCTGTCAGCTGCGGAGCCAGAGTTCAGGTGCTGGAATGGGTGTGCTCGGCCCCAAAGTTGCACAATTACAAGCCGAAACTCAAGCCGAAAAGACGCAGACATGGAAACGGTGAAATCAGTTTGCAGTGAGCAGCAGATCAACCCTTCTGCAAGGAAGAGCGATAGCTGCGTGCTGCTCTGTGCATGCTGCCCCGCACCTCCTGAAGGAGAAGGAGCAACACAGCGTTGAAAAACTAAAGCAGCGCAGCAAGATTTGCACTTGTTCCATTGCTGCTGGTGGACGAATCTTCAGTCATATCCTCAGCTACTTTCTGTGCGTGTTTTTTCTCTATCCTGTGAGGGTTCTGCACATAAGAAAGTCCCCTTGTATCGGGGGAATGACTTAATGCCTCCATCTGCATGACGGGGTGGTCTTGGACCCACGATCTGAACAATTTTCTAAATCACATGTTGCTAAGAGTTTGCCCAAAAGAGGTCTCTCTTCCCATTTCCCAGGGCTGAACATGTTTGAGTTTAGATAAAATTTTAAAAGTAATTTCAGTCTGATGCGCAAGATCAGTATTTCAGCGTTTGCTGTAATCCCAGAACAGGACACTGTTTGCAAATGCTGAAATTTTCCATGGACAAAAACTTTTAAAAACTGTTGATCCAGGGACCTGGAAATTTTTCTTTGGGCGTTTCTAACCAAAAGAAGGTGTTTCACATGGAGAGAAAGAAGGTGTTCACCTTCACATGGAGATGTGGTCTGGGCAAAGAACAGGCCCCTTAGTCACAGCTGGGCACATGAGGGAAATCTAAATGTGTTCCTTGAGAAGTCAGTCAGGCAAATGTAAAAGAACGTTGATTTGGTCCAAAAAAAAGCTTCTCAGCTAGACTCCAGTAATAACCCATGAGGCTGAAAGCATTGCTTCCCCCTCAGAATCCACTGCTGCTTCATCGTGTGGCTGGATGCAGCATAAGGTCAAGCATGAATGGCAGCAGCAGGAAGAACAGCAAGATAATAGTAGGGACAAGTGCTGGGGCTGTGGTAAATCACCGCTGCCTGTAAAGCTCAGTGTCTGTTCAGGAGCAAATCCCTGATCCTCTTTTAGCCCGAACTGGTGGTCTGTACGCTGCCGTTAAATGCCACCCCTTGTCCTCAGCTCTCTTGTGGTAGAGCAACAACTTCCAGGGGCCTGTGGACAAAGGTTACCCCAGCATAAGCACTGCTTAAAGGCTTTTTAGTGTTTATCTCATATCTATCCTCTGTAAAATGGGAGTAATACCACTTGCCCAGATTTGTGAGATTCACTGGCATCCTAGAGCAAAGGATGTTGTGGAAAGAGCGCCAACTTTTTTTATTCTTTTTTTTCCCCCAGTAAATAAGATTTCTCATTTCCATTCTCATTCTGGGGCCTGCTGTGGGATAGGAAGCAAACCATAAAATATACACACATCTGCTTCAACTGGGCGGCTTGTGTCTTCCCAGTCCAGGCAAGGTGAACCTGAAGTATCAGGATATCAGACATGAAAAGGGGCCGTTAGAACCTTTGTCATGCCATGGAGAAGTAATGAACGCTAACGGGGCTCTTCTGAGCAGGAAAACAGTAAAAAGCAGGGCCTAGCCAGGGTTGGATGTGCTGTAGCACTCTGGAGTAGACGCAGGGAGGTGGGACAGCGTGGCCGGGGCGCCCTGTCCACGATTGCTTCACGCCACGCGTACCTACAACCGGCGTTTGTTTAGTCAACAAAAGCCAACAGCATTTCGGTGGAGACCCAACTGCTACAGACGCACTTCACTTTTAAGTGGCTGGCCATGCCACGCTGCCAAATTAAAGGGAGAAAGAGTGATAATAGTTTAGCAGAGAGAACAACAGTTTTTCCACCTCTTATCTGGAGATAATGGTAGAACATTGCAGGGTTTTTTTCACCCTCTTCCCAGCACCTGTCCCTATTTGTTGAACAATTTATAGCTCCATCTGAAGTATTATCCTGCTAACGGTAGGAGGTATTTGCAGTGCAGCACAACATAATCCTCCCCTCAGAGATTAAGACTATTACCTCATTGATGCTCCTAGTCTCTGCCAGCCTTGGCATACCAATGTACAGCGTGAATGCAGGTTTGCAGCATAATAGCTCACTATGCTACCAGCTAAGCCACTGAATGCTTCTGCAGTCATTCCCTTTATTAGGAGAATGACATGACAGTAATAATGGATAATGAATTCTGTTAATGAGATGACTTATTTCAAAAGTAAATAAAGCTCAGGTGTCACGTGAATGAAAAATTTGAAATATCTGCAAATGTGATTTAGTCAAATGTTCCATGGAAGAAGAAAAAAAAAAAGCCCACACAAACCCTCCCTCGAGGCAGCTGCGATTGTGTGGGTAAGACTCTAGAAGCAAAAAAGGGGAACAGAGAAGCTGTACCTGCAGTTTAACTGCATTCCTGGTGTGGGTGATGGGTTGCGCGCTCCAGTATAGATGCACACAGCCACGTTAGGGGCACGTGACACCTTGCAAGGCTGCCCTCCCATGCCCGTGTGCGGGAGGGTGGGAGTGGTTCCCACCAAGGGCCCAGCACAGCCACCCTGGTCTCATCCATGGAGAGGCTGATGGAGCACTGGGACAGGTTGCCCAGAGAAGCTGTGGATGCCCCATCCCTGGAAGTGTCCAAGGCTGGATGAGGCTTGGAGCAACCTGGTCTAGTGGAAGGTGTCCCTGCCCATGGCAGGGGGGTTGGAACTGGATGGGCTTTAAGGTCCCTTCCAACCCAAACCATTCTATGATTCTATGGTCCAGAGATGGCTTTCACTAGATTTATCACCAGAGGCTCTTAGCTTGGTCGAACCAACACCAAGGGAAATACAATTACGTGCTGGCGCTTCTACTAAATGATATTTACTGCTTTATCAAGTATGATGTTCTTGCCTTGGTTGCTTCCTATGAAGAAACAACTTCCACATCTCTTCCCTTAATGGAGAAATGTTGGTGTCATCTTCCTCTCCTCACGTTCTCAAGTGACTGAACAGTGTTTTGCTTAATTTCTGCAAACCGATTCACTGTCAGGCACAAACCAGGTTTGTAGTTTGGTTTCTCATACGTGAAAACGTTATCAACAACATCAGCACCACACAGAGATGTAAACAGACATCGCCAACGAGAAGTAGCTGTGGCGAGGATGCTAATATTAGAACTGCTAGACAGCCTTTGTAAAACTCAAGGTTTCTTTCTTGACCATAAAAGCATTAAAGCATCAAAGAAAGAGACTACTTGGTGTCTGCAGGCGGATTTATCTTCCCTAAGATTTTTTACCCTGGTGTGGACTCTGACTACTGCACATCTTTAATACATTTATCCTCGCAGTATGCCTGCGAGACACAGAAGAGCTACTATTTGCATTTTACAAACAGAAAATTGACACACCGAGGGAAAAAGCCGGCAGGTCGATCTCCTGCAGACATGACAGCAGAAACCTCCTCCACAAACTCAGCTGCCCGGAGAGCTGCGACCTGGTCCTGCCTTGGCTTCCTCCTGCAGCGTGTCCCGTCCCAGCGGCACAAAGCACGTTACAATGCCAGAGGGCTTGTTTGCCCATCCAGCGTGTTGATGGAGAAAAGGTTTTAAAAACGAAGGGATGGATGAAGAATCCAACAACAGGTCCCCTCGCTTCAGCCCTCCTCTTCAATGGTCTTGGGAGAATGATGCGGATTTTCACCCCCTGACAACTCGTCGGTGCCTGACGGTTGGATCAAAGCCATTTTTGAGGATCCTAGAGAAAAAACAGACTGTGACAGTCCCTGTGGCAGTAGAGGCAAGACAACCGTGGCATCCTAGAGGATACGGTCCACAACACGGGGTGAGCGTCCATGCAGCAGCTGGCCTGCACCAGCATCCCACCCAGCACAGCTGCTCTCCCAGCGCTACCTGCTGCTTTGGTCAGGTTTGGGAATGGTCCATGGGCTTCCTTCCCTGGGGACTGAGGGGCACTGCAGGCTCCCGGCAGAGAAGCAGAAGCGGGTTAAAGTCTGATGCCTATATGGGAGAGAGGGAAGCTGCACGAGAGATGCGGATGTGGAGGAAGATTTGGGTACACCACCTGACAGATTTGTCAGCCAAGCCCCGTGGAGTTCTAAACCGGAGTAAGAGTATCACCCAAAATAACCCCAAATTTGGGCTATTCTTCAACGTGCCTTTTTAAACCAAGGAAGAGAAGGTCCCAAGAAGATAGCAATGGAGAATTGTCCTCCTGAGGAGGCTCTGTGGGTCCCCTAACCTGGAGGGCACCCGGCGCCTTGTGCCGGGTTGGGCAGCACCGCCGCGGGCTGGGCAGCACCGCCTGCCCTGCTCCAGCCTTTCCAGCGTGCTCAGCGTGGATCCAGGCTGCTGAGAAGCTGCCCCGCTGTTTGGTTGTTTAAGCTGTGGCTGCAGAAGAAAAGAAAAGCAAAACCATGGGTTGATTTATATCTCTTGGTTATTGTAAGTCATTCCCAAAAGAAACAAACAAACAACCCCAGACATTTTTAAACGTAACCATTTTAAAAATGGCAAAGTGCTTCTATCATTTTCAGTAATTAAAGCATGAAGAAAAATTAAAATCTCCGCTGGCTCCTTTCATTTGATGATTTTGAAGCCTATTTTTTTTTTCCCCTCGCATACTCCTAGCATATTTCATTCCTCACAATCCTGTCCCCATTAATGGTGATGACAAAGCTCCCACTGCTCCCCATGTGTGGGAGAATCACACTGTAAGTATGGATTTAATCACCAACCTTCAAAGTGACTAAAAAGGCAGATAGATGGGATTCCTGGGGAGATTTTCAAAAGTGAGGTTTGACATCCTGGCTCTTTTGATAACGTTGCTGCTCTTTTCTAAAACATTTTGGGAAGTCTGCCCTTATGGGGCTAATTTCAGGTGTCCCGAGGTACAGCCACATAACTGGTTCCAGTGCCGAGCTGGCAGCACTCCATGCGGGCGTACTGGGGAGCTTGGGCACCCCTTGCGCCGGCACGACGCTGCTGCCGAGCTCTGGCACTGGTTTCCAGTTTGCTGACTTCCAGGGCTTCCAGGAAAATGTTACCCTTCTGCGTTTCCCACGGAGGCAGAAAGCGCATGAACAACCCGCTGGGAATGCTGACTCATGAGTTCTACGTGGGGAAATGACTGAGACCCCTTTGGATGCCGCTACTGCGTTGGGAAGAGCACATCAAAACTCGAGATTTTTCTCTTAAGCATCTCTAATTAAAGCCAGTAGTGGGGTTGATTAAAACATATGAAAAACAGGGCACCCAGCACCGAGCCAGCCTTTCTCAGGCTGCGCAGGTGAGTCCCTTCATACAACCGAGCGGTACGCAACCACAACCGCTTTGAGCATATTGGTCCCTGTTCATAGTCACAAAATTAGCATCACAACAATTAGTTTTTCTGAAATTGGGCTGTTTTTTAAAAACAATTTTCCATTTAAAATATAAAAAAATTTCAATCTACTTTTATTTTTATGCATAGGAATGGAAAACTGTGAGTAACACCCACAAAGAAGAACAGAAAACAGCTCCTTTTTACTCATCAAAACATGATTTGTATTTTAATTTACGTTGGGGAAGGTTATCTCTGAATACCAAATGAACCCGCCTACTTTAGTTTGCTCATTAACAATGATTTTGTATGCATGAAGTGGTATTTTTGGGGCAATATTAATATTGGCAGTTGGGTTCTGGATCCATGTCTGTTCCTAATGAAGTCAATGGGAAAATGCTGATTTATTTCAGTAAGGTTGGACTATACAAAATAACTTTCCAGAACAAATACAATAAAAATATTAAGGCACGAAAGTATCTGCTTATTAGGCAAAATATTGTCACATGAAAGCAATCATTGCATGTCGAGAGGTAAGTTTTGTTGCACAGACCATATGCAGCCTTAGAGTCTAAAAATTAAGGACTTGTGGTGGTTTGTCAGGTGTGGAAAAAGGGGAGATCCTTGTTACGGCTTAGCTGTGCTGGCAGAAGTCCTGGTCACTGATGCAAGTTGAGTGGTCGGGCTGTGCTTTTACCAACATGCCTTTTATTCCACTTGGTGGTAGTTTTATTCTGTTGGTCAAAAGTAAACCGGGGCCTTTGTGTGTATTAGAAGGAGTAATTATCAGGGCTAGACTGAGGAAGTACCAGAAAGTTAATACACACATACAGAAGGGATTATGTATTTCTTATACAGATTCCAAGGCACCAGTTCAGCCTGCACCAGCGGAAGATGGGAGCTGCACAGACTCCCAGTACAGCAAGCAGTGGCTTCCAGTACAGATTCAGCCAGAGCTCAGTTTGCAGCACTCACCCTCTTAATGAGCCCATGAATTAGAGACAACTGCAGATTCCCTGGTTACTATGAATTATCTTCATTTAGTAGCTGTTTACATCTGCCCCAGTAGTAACTGTATATGAAAAGGAACTGAGCCTGCACTGGTGAAGACAACCGCGCGCTAGCTATTTAAACGTCGAGAGGGCAGTGTTTTTCATAAACAGTTTGGAAGTTGCTTCATATGTTGGGTTTTTTTTTATCTCTTATAATGGCTCAATGTTGATTGTATCAGCAAAGCTGTTATGCTGGGCCCCTGCAGTAATTTGTCAAATAATCATCTCCTGGCACTTTTTGTTTTTTTTCCTACAAAGGTGCTAATGATTACGAGTATGATTAATAACTGAACTAAACTGTTATTGCCGGGAAGTTTTTAGTACGTTCAAGGAATCGTGACCTGTGTTAAAACCACTGTTAAGAACAACAGAAGTTGATCATACTTCACGGAAGGAATGTACGACCTGTAGTCATGTTTCCTTTTACCCTGCCATGCTTTTTTATTAGATCTCGGGATAGTAACCTTACGTGGGTCATTCCTCGGTCAACTGCTCATCTCTACTGTTGTTCCAAGCAGGCTTCCTGAGCCACTGCAGGCAGGACCGGATGATTTCTTTAAGGAATAGCACTATTTATAAAATAAATATAAAATCAGGTCTCTATTTTGCACAAGCGACAAGTTATGAGAACTCCAGCAGCTGTATATTTGTTGAGCACCCGCCTCCCGCGAGTATAAATTGCACCTTACTGAGTAGAAATAAAATACAGTCCACCAGAGACTTTGCTGCAAGGTGTAGCTGCTTGTCTATGGGCAAGTAATGACTTGCGTTTTCAGCTGCTCCTTAGTAAGAGCCTTAGTAATTGGAATCAGTTATTCAAAACATCTCTAAATGTGATTTAAATGGCAAGGATTTAATAACATAGAAAGAAGTCATTACAGAGGTTCAAGCAGGGGAGAAGGGAATTCCGTTTTTCAGAGCAGAGGGAGAAAAATAAAGCAATTACTTGATGTAAAGGCCAGAAACAGGACTCCTGCTGTCACAGAGAAATCAAATCTGTCAGCAATTAGTGGGATCTTAGGAGGCAAAGAACCCTTCAGTGTTGAACAGTGAATAAGGGGTTAGCAATTATATGAACTGATAAAAGTGTTCTGGTTTTCAAACAGCAGGTTAACAAGGCTTACTTTTTTCATAACTTCATGCAGATGTGATGAGTCACACTTCGTGACATTTTTCAGGAGGACTGTACGGAAAGGTAAGAAAATAATGAAGTACATTGCATTGCTGCTGCATTTAAGATGCTGCTGACTTCCTTACTGAAAAATGACCCACAGCACAATGGTGGGACCAGCCCCAGTGGCGGTCGCTTCGCACGGAGACCAGGCAGTAGCTTTCTTAACTCTATAAAGTCTCTGCCTTTAAAAAAGTGCTCTTTGTTTTCCATATGTGAGCCCCTGTGTGACCAAAAAAAAATTAATTATAGTCAGGTCTCGTTCTGTTTGATGTCAGAAATACTCAAAAATCCCAACAGAAGGTATTTGTACCCTACAAGATTGATTTTTGAATAGAAGAGTTCATACAGGGAAACGGAAACGGATGTGATTATGCCTTTTTAGTCTCAAATCTAGGTAATGCTTTATGCACTGTATAGAGGTTACATGGTTAATTCGCACAATAAAAATAATATTAGTAGGAAACTGAAAGATGAGGGGACTTTCTAAGTATGTCACAGCAGCTGAGGCAGAACTAGAACTCCAAATCAAAGGTTTTTATTGGCTTGAATAGGGAACTTTCAGAAACAAGAAGCAGAAAGAGACTAAGAACTCCATGTATACAGCCTGTACCTTGAAAACATATAGGGAAACAGTGATCTTTGAAGACTTCACCTTCATCCTACCCTATCCTATTTTGTTCACAAGCACCAAAGCCCTTCAGAGCAGGAAAACAAAGAAGCTCTGGCAGTTTCAAAAGGCTTTCTCTCTCAAAACAGAGGGATGGAGTGTGTCTAGACTGAGACGCAAAATCCTCTTGGAATGTCTAAAGAAATTAAGGCTATTGAGATTAGCAGAGAAGGCCTTTCAGTGGGATCAACATACACAGAGAGTGTTGCTTTACAATCATTTTTCCCTAAATGCCAAGTCCGTCCACTGAAGCAAAAACCTCATTGGCTTTATGTTATGTTGGCTGGTTGGTATATGGTATGTCAGGCTCCTGCAGGAAAAGGTGGTGGGTTTCTGCAATGCTGGCATTGCACTGGGTATTAGCGTACTTCTGGGTGTTGTTGCGAAGGTAAATCAGAATAAGTTAGAGAACACCAAAAAAACCAAAACCTCGGTCCAGATCAAGGTTTCTCTTTTCTAAAAATCTGACAAAGGTGTCCTGTGCAGAATAGGGAGTGGGAGGGATAACAGAAAATACAATATTCTGGCTAAGAAGCTGGTATTAGCCTCTAAAAGCCCTGCAAACCATGTATCAAATCAACATGGGAAGAATGTCTGAAGGAATCATTAGGTCACTCCTGTAGCCTACGCACCTCGGAAAACCAAACTTTTAAAGCAACTTCAGATCTGTGCCTTGAGAATGATTGAAAATCCCTTGAACTTCATTCATTTCCTCAGTGATTTTTGATTTTAATTTAGATTTTTCATTAGTATGTTTTTTAGGTCCTAGGGAGGTTTGGAAACCACCTAGTACTAAAAATGGCCAAAAGAAAACCACAGAAATTTATGCACTGGGGGTTGAATTGTATCATCATGTGAATGCATATTTATTTTTTAAAATAATTCAAATTCTTTTAAAGAAAATACATTTTTCAGGAGTTTGTGTCCTGTGCACCATTCTAAGAAAACCCTGGTTTTCAAATTGCATTGTGGGTGAATTTATATGAGCACGTTTGTGTATGGAAAGGTGGTGGATATGCAGGGGATATTATTTCCTGACCCTTAGCCCACCACTCTTTTTTCTCTCCTGTGCACTTAAAGGATTGCTTGAGCTGAATATCACACACTCTGTGAAATACTCCTTTTCTGATCCCTCGTGCTTTCTCTAGGATGAAGGAAAGCTTCCAAGGAGATTCACTTTCAAGTGAATTCATCAGGTTGCTCTGACCTGGGTAAATCCCTTGGATGTCATATCAAAACACTTGAGATAGCTTCCCTTTTCATCACCTTTTGAACCCCATCCTGAGTCGCTTTCTGATCCACGCATTTTTGGTTCATGATGCGTGCGTTAACATGCAATTACCACTGATCTCAATAGCAATTGACATGTTCGTTATCTTGCCAGATCAGGCCTTGTTTTAGGTATTTCACAATCTCACATTAAGGAAGCACTGATTAGTGCCTATTGAAAAACAGAAGCATAAATCCCAAGAAGGTGATTTTTACACCAAGTTTTTATTGCAAAATCATTGAGTTGTGACGAAAGCATGATTATCAGAAAGAGAGGTTAAAAAAGAGGCAAAATCTTGGCCTGTGTGATGAACCCACTCAGGATATAGTGATGAAGGTTACATGTTTGAGACCTCCTGTTTTGCTTCCAGGGATGGGCAGAGAAACGTCTCTTCTAAATCCAAGTGGGTGGAAGTTGCCCGCTCCCGAGGGAAGCCCACGCAGTGCTGAGAGCTGATCTGCGGAGTGGCTGGAAGGAGGGCTCTCCATGGGCCATTGCAGCAGGGCAGGAGCTGATGCCCACAGTTTTGGTGGAATCTCCTTAGTTTCTGGTCCACATCTTAGAATTCTTAGGAGGTCTCCTGTCTTATTTTGGGAGTGATGTAATTGGATTCAGCAAGAAGAAGATTCAAATTTCAGTTTGAAGTTATGACTTTCCTGCTTCTCTCAGAGCAGAGATCCACAAGATTTATTCAAGAAGGAGCTGCCAGAAGCTAGCAAACTTGCTGGCAATCCAGCGCTCTCTGCCTTCTTGTCTGGGTAAAATTAGTTTTTAGGGAGAAGCTTTGATAGAAACCAGCATAACTTCACATTTCTTTGAACATGTTCAGATTGGCTGCAGGACTGAACGTGGCGCAAAGAACACACTTGTTGCGCTGCTTGCTGGTCATGGGCAATTTTCAGATTAGTATGGTGATACGACAGGGTTGTAAAGCCCTTCCTATGGATCAGAGCGTGCCTAAGGACTGCCTGGGCTATCCCTAGAGCGTGTCACCAAAATGCCTTTCCAAAAACAGCTCCCTGAAAACTCAGTTCACTGATTTTTTACAGAACAAGGCAGTGCCCATTTATTGTTTCCCATGAAAATTTGTAGAGGGAGAATATCTACTTGGGAAGATATTCTCTTCCTTTGCTTCTTGAAAGAGAAGTGAAACGGGTGTACTTACACCAAGCACTTTTAGGCCAGATTCCATAGCTGCCATTCAGGGATGAAGACACCCAAATCCGTCCCTTGGGACTTGCAAGCAGAAGACCTGTCACTTGGGAGCTGCCAGCGAAGCGGAGCTGTGCTGGGACAGGAGTTTGGGTAAATAGTTTCCTGCAGGTCACACTAGAGCTGAGTGTCTGCAAGGGGTGCCTGGGCTCCCCCCAGGGAATCTGCCCCACCATCCTTAGGGGGCCATTTTCCAAACGGCACTCCACATTTCAGTGATTAAGATGTTATCTTTGGCAACTTTCATCCTAGAATATCCGCAAACACTTTGCAAAACAGCACACCAGAGATATCCATAGCTATTTACCACTTGGTAAACTGATTGCATCAGGCCAGAGGAGGAAATTTATTTCCTTGAGAAACATGATCCCATAAAATTCCCTCGGACAGCAGACATGGCAATGAACCGTGCGTGGCATTGCTACCTCCGACAGGGGCTGGAGATTTACCTCAATTATACTGCACTTTGCCTTTAATAAAAAGGATTTTTCACAGACGAAAAAAGCTTAAGCATAGGAAACTGGGGGAGCGCCAGGCCGTGTCCCCCTGCCCCCGGCTCGCTCCGCTGCGTGGGGAATTTGAAGGGGCGAGTTCCTTATCAGGAAGTGGGGGAGAGGAATTCTTTTCAGGTAAGTCAGAAGCAAAGTTGAAAAACAACCTGAGCTGTACAGATAGAGGCCTCTACATTTCCAGAATTACTGTTTGCTTTGTTGCAAACCTTATCCAGATTGCAGATTGAGGGATGATTTTAAAAAAAAAAAAAAAACCCAACAAACCTTCCATTGCACTTTCCCAGATGCTATTTATTAAATTTTACTGTCCTTGCCAGCTCTCACCCCTTGGCTGTGTTTAATCTGCCAACAAAGAGCATCGTGGTCCTGCTGACCCTAACATATTTGGGCAGTTTGCATCCCAAAGCGGCCGGCAGAAGCAGCAGGCTTTCTTTGTGCCTTTCTCAGTGTTATTGTTGGGCGGAAGAGTCACTGGAAATCTGGAGCTGGGAGCAGCATCCAGCCGGTTCCAGCTCTTGAGACGTGAAAGGCAAGACGTGAAAGGCAACCACTTGGGGACAATTACACGGCGCGGTGCCGACGCCGCGGCATTGTGCGGCGCGGGAATCCCGGCCGCCTCCTGGTCCTGGTACAAGGCCTGGTTTTCTGCCTGGATGCTCGGGTCTCACTTTCTTTCCATTGTGTTGCCTGGTGTCCAGAAATAAAGGATACATGGCCCGTAGTGGGGGAGGGGAGGAAGAAAGAAGTGTAATTTGTAAAGGAAATATTTCCACTAACTAAAGTTTAAATTGACTAAATCGGTATTTAGTCAGCCACGTCAACCTAGGAATTGTATTTATTATCTTACAAAATATTTTAAATAATGCTAGTTCCTTCCTTCCTCAGATTTTTCTGTATTTTCATCATTTATTGTTGAAATGACTGCCTTGTTCAAAAGAAGTTACCACAATTTTCTACATAAATGTGATCAAACCCAGAAATATATTGCTTTTTAAAAATGAAAGAAGTGTTGTCATAATTATTTTGAGCTTCCTAGATTTAAAGGGGTCAATTATTTCTGTGAACTTTTAAATAAGCGATGAAACAATGGTTTTAATCTAAATTGTTTTAAAGTGATACGGAGAATGCCCTCCTTCATACAAAAGCCAAGACCAAAATAGTTTCAATAACAATTTCAGGAATTCTATTTTTTTTTTTTTAAATGCAGAAGATAAACAAGGGTATTTTTAATTAATGTTAACGTGTTGCAGAGTATTGATACCTGTTAAATTTTCAGTGGTCGTACTAGAGTCACACCCATCTTTGCTTCTGAGAGCTCCCTGCCGGAAGGCAGCCAGGGCATCGCTCTGCTGGTCCAGGAGCCACGTACCAGATCAGGGCAAGCAGCCGGCTGCCTGCAGAGCAAAGGCAGAAAGTCCTTACAGAAGCAACCTTTATAATATACACCCCTCATTAACAAGTCAAGTATTTTAAATTAATACTATGCCAGATCATTTGTTTTCATTCGGGAAGAAAATCTTTTACAGCTGGATTAATGTAAATCACCTTTTTTTGATGGGCTCCTGATGCCACAAGGCTTGTTTTAGTGGAAAACAATCCCCCTTGGCTCCAGTGATCTCCAGTCAGGTCTCCGTAGGGGTTTTTTTTAGTTTAAAAACCAAAGCCTATCCATCATAAGAAGACTTTGTTCTGAGGCTAAGCGTACACGCTGCGGACCCATCAGCAGCCAGGACTGAGATAATAGCTAAGCAGGTGGTGATTATTGTGATTAACCACTGGTGTTTACCTTCAAATTTCAGGCGGTTGCTCTGTTTTAGCACACCCCTTTACTGCGGTGCCTTCCCTGGGCTTTCAGTGGGAGCCCGTCTATCTGGTCTGGGGGATCTTTGCAGACTGTAAACTTTTTCGGCACACTGGATGCTATTACTTGCATATTTATACAGCCCTATCATAACCTGGTTGAAACCCTGTCATGTATCTGCTAAATAATACCAGCCACAACAGTCGTAATCTGCTGTTTTCTACGATGTACCTGCAGTTCCATTTTTCAGCTGTTCAGTCACTTGTTGCACAGGCAAAAAGAAAACTAACCACAAGCGCTGATTTTTCTCTCTATTGGCCTCAGGGCTTCCAGCTTCGCTCCTCCCTGCTTCTAAATCACTGTTTATTGCTATTTTTACAAGAGAAGATTAATGGACTTAAATGGGCACAGGTAATTCTGCATTGTTCGAAGTCCCTTGAAATACCACCTGCTGTAAATTCTTCAGTGCTCGTTATCTCTGCAACACATCTCCGCCTTTAAACAGCGTGTTCGGTGGAGGAGGGGTGTGAAGGGTCACAGTGCCCTGGGAGATTGTCAAAAGCATCTCTCAGGCTTTATGGAAGCTGTGCCATTGGTTGGGAGGGCTTCGCTTTCGCAGGTTCTCAGCCGGACTGGACTTTGAACATCTCCCCGCGCCAGCGTGCCTCTGGGAGCGAACTCAGGTTGGTGCTCCGGGGTTCACGGAGGCTGTGGGAGAAGTGCCCATACTAATGGTTTTAGACATTAGCTTTTCCTTTTGTAATTTCCTCTCATTCCGTACGTTCAGCTCTCAGCTGAGCTTTGTTCCAATAGCCTGGGGGGGATGTGACTTCACCGAGATATAAAACACACACGCACAAAAAGAAAATGCTTGAAAAATCGCAATGACATGGTTGTGTTGGTAGCTTGTGATTTTCCGAAATGAAATGTGCCTAGACAATGAAAACTGAGCCAAGATACTATATTTTCCAAGCAACCTTTTTAGCCTTCAAAGAGGCTCCTTGGAAAAGCTGCACACCAGTAGGCTACCTTCCTGATGCAATCGGTTTCTGCAGTCCTAAGAGGAAAAATGCCCAATATAGAGGCTGACACCACGTTAAGTACGCTTCACGTCGCAGCAGGTTGAGATGGATGGGCGGCAAGAAACAGCAAGTGGAAAAGCCAAAAGGCGGAAGGTACAGCACCGCTCTGAGGTGCGGGTGTGGGGAGAGGGCTGGCGCTCCCGCACGGCACGCACCGAGGGGTCCGGCCCGGGAACCGTGCCCCACGCAGGCACTAATGCCTCTGTAAATCAGCCGGGTATTTGGGGATGCAAATTAGCTGTGCCAGTGCAGAAAATACAGGACTTCTGTGTCTAACTAGTTGCAGGTGGAAAACCACGGGCAACGTTTCAAGAAGTGGCTTTGAAAGTTGGCCCGTTGCGACCATAAACAAGAAACTAAAGAGCTTTACAGTATGTACTTACAGCTTTTAATTTTCTCCCCCTGTTCACAGATATCCGAGTATCTCGCACACTCACGGACAAGTATTTTGATGGTTCAGCCCTGGTTTTACATTTAATAGCCTTGCTACCTTCTCCCCACAGCGATCACATTCCGCTCCCACATGTGGAACAGTTTACATTTCTCTTTTGCATAGAGGTGGAAGGCGGTCGGGCTCGGTTTTCACGGTGAGCAGAATGGGCTCACAGGCTTTGTCGGAAGCCTGTCAGGAGCCCGGTCTCACTGCCGTGAGTATTGCACGGCAGAGGAGGCATCGCAGAGAAAGGGCTGGGATCCAGTAGTGCTACCTGACAACCAGATTCCTGCCTCTTCCACAGCTGTTTGCCAGTCTGGTGACACCAAACTGTCATTAACAACTGGTAGAATTTTAGTGCTTGTCTTTATGTGTAAATACAAAGACTCATTATCATCCTCATCTACATATTTTTGTTTTACATAACAGCTGCAGTAGAGCAAGTGCACTTTGGTCAATAGTTTCATTTATAATAAAGTAATAAATTAGGAATATTTTTCCCTTGACAATAAGTTTTATGCCAAGATTTTATGTAGCTTAAAGCAAGTTGTCAATTAGGCTACTTAAATTAATTTTTGGCAGCAGTTAATTGGAGCCTAGAGTCTTTTGTCTTTAAACAGCTAATCCTAAACAAGAAAATACAATGATTAAATGTTTCTTAAACAATATTATTCACAGAATTTAAAATATAGCATTTAATTAAGATTTGGACTTGTTAATCTTTTTTTTAATTTTTTGAGAGAGATTAAATTAAATTTCTTCAAATAAAATTGCTGCCATGACTCTGATTAAACTGGCTTACCACAGGGCTACGGTCTGAGACCTTCCAACACTCCTACAGCTCCTATACCCAAAGGCAAATTATCTTGGATTACTTTCTAAAGAGACATATTTTGTCCTTTCAGAGAAGCAAGACATTCCCATTTGGAGCTCGAGAAGTTTAAAAGTTGTATTCACAGACAAAAGTGATGTATTATTAGCATATTTACCAGTACCTGCATGTAAACAAATAAAAGACTTCCGTAAGGCTTCCCAACATGGCTGGCTTCTGGGCAGGAAACCAAGACTTCTTAAAACAAGAAATCACGGAGGTTTACTTCAAATAGGGTGATAACCAAAAATTCAGTCCAAGGTTATGATTAGACTGATGTGCTTCATATGAATGAAAGCAGAGCAACTAGAGAGAGATCTCCCAGTCTTGATTCAAAATTTCTCCAATTCTGGAAATCTCCTGTGCTCCTGGTTAAATGCACCATACGGCATCATGATTTGCAGAGAGATGAGTCCTGATAGAGTAATATTCCTGACTGAATGTCTTACTCATATCCACCGTCACTTATGGAAAGGAGAGTGAATTTAGGCACCATTCTTTGGTGTGTTGCACAGGAGTTAAGATTAGATAATTATAAAGCTTCCTACTATGAAATCCTGGAAGCTAATTTGTAATTAATGAATTAAAGAGCAAAAAGATGATGCATTCTAAATTATAAGTGTATCTAGTCACCTTCTCTCACAGTTCTGGTCTTCAGTGCCTCCTCCTTTACTGGCAGGGAATATACAACAGGCAGACTTCACATATTTAAGCACCCGAGCAAGAGCCCGCTCATACCTAATCACAGAAAACCAGCCTGTTCGGAAGAGTGAGGCACAGACATGTAGAGAGCACCCCAGCTTCGAGGCAACAGGACACCTCACACCATAATCCCTTTTCTCTGCTAGTGGGGGAGTATTTGGGGCTCCAGAAACAAAATGCACTGTTTGGGCTAACTTCCCACCCAGCTCTCTCTTGTGAAGGGAAAGCCCGCTGCTGCAGAACTCGTGGACGAGGACGGTAGATGAAAGCAGCTGAGCTACTTTGGTTTGAAAGCAAGGAATTGCTATTAGGGAACCCTCTTAGTGACTTCTTTCACAAGAGATCTGCAGTACTGCCAGTCCCATGCATTCAGAAAGTCCTTCCCTATTTATGGGGTTTTCAGATGGAGAAATGTTGGGTTCCTTAATTAATGCCTTCATGTGTTTGAGCCTTTGAGCTTTGCATTCTTGACCACTTCTTTGCAGCCAAGTAGCTGAAAAACTCATCCCTTCACTTTAAAATAAAATTAAATTCAAATGCATTTGCAGGACTCTAGCAATTGGGTCTTCAAGTAAACCATCAAAATTCATGAGTCATCCTAAAACCACGAGGGAAGCAAAGAATGCTGCTCAAGGCCATATGTCTCACAAAGAAAGAGCACTGCTTTTTAACTGGAAGCACTGAGCCTGGTTGTTATTTGAAAATTAATAGGAGAGCTTCTCTGTTACAGTGGTGTTTTCTTATGTCTCAATATCATCCAACACAGCAGCACTGAATCAGTCCTCAGAAAAAGAAAAGAAGGTGAGAATGAATTAAATCAAATGTGAAATGAACAGGACTGTTGTCATTGTCCAAGCTGATCAAAATGCAGAACAGTCTTTTCAGTTATTTAAAAACAATTTCATGTCACTTGTGAAAAACTGATTTTTTGGTTTGAGACAAAATGATTTAACTTTTAATGAAAACCCACACACTGGAAAGATGGTCATCAAATATAGTCTCAAAATACAGTATCAAGATCAAATGCTTACTCATAGTCAACCTATGAGAAAACTCTTGAACTACATACATTAAAACCAGATGCTTTAAATTAAAACACATAAATTACTAATGCTGATATTACTATAAATTTCAGTGATGAAAATACATCACTCAAGACTTTAAGGGAGATTCTAAAGGTTATGCATAGGAGTATTTTGCATTATTAAACAAAGCGTCACCTGAAGAAGTTCCCTGGAAGAAGGTAGGAGGTAAAGTATCTCACATTATTGTGACATGATTCAACTACTATTACTGTATTTATTCTGAGTCAATGTTGTGTATCTTAGACATTTCTGTGTTTAGTTTCTAGTGCGTATTCAGAGCATGAACATAGAATGAGCTACACGGGACTCTATTTCCAGCTGGACATACACTTTCTCCCAATCCCCTATACAGAGAACACAGCTGGAACCAGTAACATCTCTGCAAATGAACTGGACTTTTAAGTTCAACCACTGCATCATGCTTCAGGCTGTTTAGTGTCATTTAAATCCTGGTGTAATTTGGTATTATTTCCACTAAATAATGGTCAAATCTTGTGTATATGTATGGAAGGCTTCCATGTCCTCAGGATAGTGCACTAGTTAAAAATATCATTTATCTGGAGTAAACATTAAAAAATAAAGCTCTATTTATAGATCATTATTTTAGAAGTGTGACATTAACCTCCAGCTAGAGTATTACAATTTTGCGTTAAGCAGTTTTGGTTCTGAACAGTTTGAAACAGCGCGAGTGTTAAAAACTATTTATCAGTATAATAAACAGATGTTATAAATATATAAAGTATGTGTATACATGTATAGCTGAACTATGCGAGTACACAAATATATATATATTCTCACACATACATGCATGTGAAGATAGATATTTTCTTAACTACACACATATGAAGTACATTTTATTAAGAGGATCCAAATTTTCATATATTTATTCTAGCTGTTTATATGAAAGTTTCTTTGATTTCTTTTAAAACCATTTTCAGACTTTTCTATTATAACCACCCAATATTTACCTTTAATACTCTATATCTAATAAACTGTTTCTCATCTAGGACTTTACTAGATACAGATGAAGCTTTGCTTAAAGATAAGAAAAATCAACTCATAAAAAATGCACCTTGTAAATACCATAAAGTATTTGTTCATGAATTTCCTTGAATTCTCTGTTTGTATTATTACTTTTAACGATGATGCAATCAGTGGGAATGCAGTATCAACAGCTGGCATAACCAGAGGTGAAGGAGGGAAAAATGATGGAGGTTCCCTGATATCTTTCCATGTTGCAGGATTTGAAGAACATCTGAGGTACTTGCAGTCCTTGATTTATAAACTGACTGCACAATCTTTTTATGATCCCCCCCCAAATTTCTATTTCTATATGAAGATATTTATTACTGTAAATTGACATTAGTTTCGTGATGACTGAATTGCCTGAAGATAATTCTCTGGTTTTGGACATACCATTAATTTATCATGGGATTGGGTGTCAAACCCTTCAGGTATCTTTGGAAATATTGAAAAATCATGTTATGGAAACAGGAATTTATACACAGGGTGGTTTTTGTCCATTTAAAACATTACTTTTAAATAGCAAAATTCGTTTCTTCAGCAGAGAAAACAATTAATTCCCTTCTGCCCCAGTCATTGTGCTCTATGTCTCTAAAGGCAGAACTGGAGTGACCTAGCATGGGTTGCAAAGACCAGATGGTTACCCATGTTGCTTTTCTTTATGCATAAAGGGTAGCTTAAAAAACACCTTCCTATGTCAGGATCCTCTCCCAGATCATCTTCAATAACCCGATGATAGGATTTCACCAACCTGCCATATATTATGCCCAATGAATTTTTTCTGTAATTAAATCATGGTTTCCAGATTAAAAAACAAAACAAAACAAACCACCAAACACCACACCACCACAAAAAAAGCTACAGAGCCCCCCAGTCTTCCTGATGGTGATTACCCATGGGCAAAAACTAACACACCTTTCTTGTAACTGCAGCGCACCCAGCTGTAACAGCAAAATCTTTCTTGTCATTACACCCTCTTTCAAAACACGCAGAAAAATGCTCAGCCTCAAAATTTCGAGCAGTCCTCCCACCCTGCTTGCACTTTACCCTCCTGGTGACCACCATCCTCCACCATTTCAGTACAACAACCTTCAAAAAATAAGACCATGTATTTTCCTAATCCACGTTTTGTCATTCTGCCTTTCAAGCTTATACAGCAATTTGAAGCTGTGCTAACCTTCCTATGACCTTGAAAAGGTAAGGGAAAACCCTATGTTAACAATTCTTCTCTCTCCTTATTTGGGTAAACTAGAAGCCATGAGAGCCTTTTATTGACTTTCACTATAGTTTTCACCCTTGGCAGTACAACTGAACCTGCCCTGACCTCTTTTGACCAAGCGCCTTTGTCCAACAAACTGTTCAAAGCATCTTGCAGCCAGATGTGAGCCCCCACACCCTGAGTGTATATGCTCAACTGTACGGATCTCCCGCTACCTCCCCTGACTGCTCGTACCGCCAGCGATCGCCTTCAGCTTGCTGCCAGCTGGCCTGATTCGGAGATAAGACCCGCTGGCCGGGTTAAGAAAATGACACCTGATCATGGGGCTGGTCTTGTTCCCATGAGCTGCACCCTCTCTGAAGGCTCAGTTGTGTCTTGAAAAACCGCTCTATGCTGAAGGGAATAAAAGCAGCACCTTCCACGGGCCATGGGGTGAGGACACGCAGTCCCTCCTTCCTGCATGTCTAGCTGGGCTTGCCCTGCACATTTTGCAAAGCAGCAGAAGGCTGCATTAGCCACCACCCCAGCTACAAAGGGGACTGCTGAGGATGGGAAGAGATTCCTGAAAGCACAGACCTGCATTCTATCCATCTGCTTATCACCAAATACAATAATCTCCTTTCTACATGGACAGTCATCTCCCAGCCTGCCTGGCATCAGCTCATAAAGATCTCACCCATCATCCCATGTTTCTCTATCTCAACGACTCTCCACACAAACTCCTACTGTCTTGTGATATATGTGGCACTGATCTGCCCAGAGCTTGGCTGCCTGGCTAGGCAGCTAATTTTGATCTCATGGCTGTCAGCATGCAGACAAACCAAGATGAATCAAACAGGAAGAAACAAAACCAGTCCCTCTGCCTCAACACTTGCACAGAGCTTACACTGACTTCTGTAGGCTTTGGATTAGATATTCAGGATTGTTACTAGCTCTTGTCGTACCTGAACTTCTTCGAATCACACTTTATTTCTTGCGTTCGTTGTATCATTTTGTCCTACATTTCTATAAGCAAGCACAGTCAGGTTTTTTTCCTGTTCACCAGCCATTTTGACCACTTTCCAGACTTTTGCACTCTTATGGACGTATTCAGATCCTGAGCTCTAACAAAGTATTGCTTTCAGTCCTATTTTGATCCCATTTTGATCATATTTTGGCTCATTTCTCAGTACATTTAGACATCTCTGTGTCTGTCAGCAACAAGTATTTGTTTGTCAGCTTTTTCCCCTGACTCACAGTGTGTTGAAAATCTCAACAGTGCTCATTGCAAACACAGCACTTCTGACTTCTTATTTACTCCAAGGTTCTCCTTAGCTGCCATCTCTGTCTCCCTGCTCCACTTGACTATATCCAACATCTGGAAAGCAGATCTATCCCTGAAGTCAATCTGACTCACATTATCTGGAAATAGCCTGGTTCCATTATAACAAGACCTTCACTGCCCCATTGCCTTCATGGCTGAAAGACATCTCAGCCAATGGGGGCATGGATTAATGTCCTGGAGGGAAAATGTGCAAACCTTCTAACGAGGCTTTTTCTTTTCTCTGTAACAGAGCCACCAGCAACAGAAGCTTTCTTGTAATTCTTCAATTAGCCATTCAAAATTAATTTCTATTGCCTCCAAAAAATAATAAAAAAAAAAGACTCATGCAATAATGAACTCACGCTAAAAATACTTGTTTAGTAACAAATCCACCAACAGAGAAAGTGTTGGGACCAGGTTTTATCTGCGAGCCAGCCAAACTCCTGCCAGTAAATACTGGCATATTCTCACCTGGCAAAAATGAAAGTGGGTATTTTTAAGTTTAAATATTCACATAGCAATGAGATTTGCAGCCCGCTCTACAGGATGTAATATTGCTGATAGTCCTTGAAAAAAAACCAACCAAAATATGAAACCTTCTTTCTCACCCCTTCGACCCCCGTCAACACTGTTCATTTGGATCAGGTGTTTTTGAAGTTTGCACATGGCAGTCTCATTTGCATTTAATGTCCTTCAGATTACTTCCTTTTTGTTGTGCTAAACACCTCTCTCAGTTGAGTCTAATTTGATGAGGTCATGCTGTGACTCCTGACCCTTTGGGTTCTAAATGAAACCATCTGACCAAAAAAAAAAAGTAAGTGGAGTGAGTCTTTTGCCTGTTCGTGGACATTTGATATTTGCAGATGTGCAGCAAGTTTTACAGACGACTCTTTTGCCAGGCTAACGCTTGATTGGAAAGGTGGAAATAAATGAATTCTTAGAGAGGATAAAATATTCCAAAAATAAATAGGTCATGGTAGTCCAGTCTCCACAACTCCACTAGCGAAAATAAAAATAAATCAGAATAAGTAAACATGACCATTATCTAAGTCAAGGGAATCCTAAATTCCAGAAAAGTTTTTCTACCCCCAAAATGACTTACAATCTGTGTCTTTTCTTCAAATGTGTGTGAATGGAAACATCTGCATGGCTTGCCATGGAGACCCTGGGATTGTTTGATGGCTCAGAGGTAGCTCATCTTGCACACGGGACCCTCCACCTGCTTTGGGCTGATGTGCCCACTCTGCCACAGCATTTATTGAAAGGCTGAAGAGGTCCGTTATTTCTTTCCATTTGTCTTCAGCGTGTGCTATAGAGGAGGTCAGCCTGGATGATCCTGCAGTCCTCATCTGGTCTTAGAAGTCTGGATCAGTTACAATGGCTTTGAAATGCTCTTAAGCACTGATCGCTTCATTCCGGGCTAATTTTATGTAGAGGGAGTCACTGGAACATTAACACATATGGTCAAATAAAGATTCAAAATGCTATTCCAGACTTTTCTGGCCCCAAACTAGACCTAAGTTTTACTAGAATATTATGATAGAAACTGGAAAAGGAAATAAGTTCAAAATTCCTTCAGAATATTGTTTCAATGTTCCTCTGCTCATCATCTGTTACTTTGAGAGGCTGGAAGTGGGACCATGTTTAAATTATATTTGAGGTGCAGCCAAAATACACTGAAACTGTCAGAAAGATCTCATCAGCAAACATTAGGTGAGGCCATATATCCCTTTTTATTTGTACCTCTTCCTGTGCCAACCCTCCCCACTTCCACATTCACACGTTCACTCTGTGAACTGCACGGCTAACGGTACAGCTGCCTGTGGTGAGCATGCCCTCCCCAGCACAACTATTTCAGAATTATCTGACTACAGTAAATCATCTTGAGATATACTGTAATTAAGTAGGAATATGCAAAACATCAGACAGATTATCTTTGAAATGCATCAAAGTACATTATTTCATAAAAAAAATTAGGAAAATCTGTAGGTCAGATATTCACTAAACTCCTCTACCTTTTATGAAAATTTTCCATCATGCCCTGGGGGTGAGGATGCTGTTAGATGAAGAAATAAAAGACACTGCTAGTTAAGAAGAGTAGACCATGACAAATCACTAATTAAAATTTAGAGGTTTTGTGTAGAGAGCAGGTGCATATGCTAAAACCTATTCCAGAACTGGACTAACTTTTACCTCACTTTTTTTTTTTTAATGCTATTTGAATGTATTATTGAACCAAAGTCTTAGATGCATACACATAAAAATGGAGCACTCAACATTGCATCTTAGTTTTCAAAGGCCATATTTTCAATTAATCTGACAGCTCCTGAAAGAACAGGTTAAAAAGATAAATTTAAACATTATTTTAGAAATGGTATCATTGATCAAAATATGTTTGTGGTGTTCAGGACTGAGAAACAGATATAAAATATATTTAGTTACATCTTAACACTGCCTTGATTCTGGAAGTTTCAAGACCCCGTTTATTTTCAGTTGCCCACTAAATTAACTGTAATAAGGGACCAGAAGGAATTTATCATCATTGCTGTGTTCATTATGATAGTTCTATTACCAACCTGCATCTGAGCTATGTTTTTCATGTATATATTAATTGTATATACCAGTAGTCAAAATGGTCCTTCAGAATTAAAACTGTTGTGGATGGAAAGGAGCAGTGGTAGGAATTACAGCCAAGCAGACAGAGCCATCAATACTAATTACCACCTCATCAGCACTTAAAGAAACGTGAACTATTTTAATACATCCATTTCTTTACCTGTATCCCCAGATCCTCAAAATTATTTGCAAGAGCTCTATTCCCACTGCCTTCGTCAGGGATCACAGGACAAGTCACAGAAGGAACTGTACCAGGCTCTCATGAGAGATGCTGGAAACCCCAGACTCCACAGGAATAGAAGAAAATCTGAAGGACTCACCAGCTACAATGTTGATCCCTTGGATGTCTACAACTGCACGGCCAAAACTGAGGAACCACAGTTTGAGTAGCAGCTCAATCCTGGGGATGTCTTGGAAATGTCAATTAGTGACAAAAGTACATAGATACACATGTACAGGGGACAACATTTTAATGTCAATGTTTCAACTTACAAGTGTTGGAATCTAAACTTGTATCTGAGCACATTCTGGATTTATATGTAAAATGATTATTCAACAGGATTATAGCAAATTTGGGCCTAAAGAAAGAGTAGGATTTTCCTGGTGTTTTGCACGCTGCAAGAGCAGTGGGCCAGAAACACATGCATGCCTGCTAGCAAGGGAAAGCCTGCTGGTACCTAAACCACTGGGGGCTTTTTCCAAAACTGATTTATCCTTATATTACTTGAAGATTACTCATGTAATCCTGTTTGTAAAGATGAAAGAAACTGTAACATGCTTCCTACAAATATTCATCTGAATCCTTAAATTATTTTTTCCTCTATGTTTATGTGCCTTTGGTGTTTATGTTTCCAAGGAATTCCTACAAACACACTGATGGGCTCTGAAAGAACACTTTTTCAGCAAATATACTGGAATACTAGTCTTTGTCTGTGTTTTTATAATTATTATTGATATTACAGAAGTCTTCAGAGATGCCAATCAGCCCACCAGCCCTATCACAGCAGATCAAATTATAATGACAAGAACCGTACCAGGAACCTGATCCTGTGTACAACACCCTCAGTTACACGCATGGCTCTTCCCCATGAAAGCAGAAATCAGCTGCTTCTGTACACTTCCAGTTCTGGGTTGAAAGGGATGTAAGACAACAAAGACTGCAAGTAGAAAAGCAATGTACAACATTAATCTTCCCTTAGCTTTTAAAGTTTAAATCAGGAAGTAATTTCAGCTAAAATGGTCTCAACAGGTCTTCCGTGAGTATCCCCTTGACTTGAAATGGTCAGGTTTTCATGGAGATAGGGGATAGGAGAAAGTGTTGCTGGTGGAGAGTGGAGAGCTGAAGAATTTAATAAAACCTGGACAAATCAAGGCATGTGTTAGATGAACAGGACCTGGCATAATTTTGTTAAAGTCAGATTCTACTCAGTTAATAAACTGGGAGAAACTCTAACAGAAAGCCCCACAGGGGCACTCCTTGCAAAACTTCCTGTCCTGGAAGGGGGAGGCTGCCTGGCAAAGCAAATAAAATTGTATCACATGACATGTATTTTCCTCATAAAAAATTTCAAATAAAGATAAAATTTCAAACAGCAAAGTTGAAGTCCTGAGCAGAATAAATTTGGAAGCCATATCCATTTCAAAAATCCACCTCAAAATTCAATATAGTAGGCAGCTAGGAACAATAAAATAAGACCATATGGACTTGGATCAACCTATTAAAAGTACGCTATGCTGAAGGGCTGAGGCCAGTTATTTGGCTATTATCTGCCTTCAGTGACCTGGAGATGTGAGCCTTTGATTGCACCAAAGTCAGATTTTCCAGGCTCACTTCTTCAGGCCTGTGAAGCTGTAACCTCTGAGTATCCCTCCATATGCTAATTTCCTCCAGGATATAAACTCACAGACAGTGTGGATGCACTGTCCCGCAATGGCAGAGACCGTGGCAGACAAATCCCGGCACTGATTCTCCAGCACAAGCGTGGCAGAGGGTGTGCTGAGGAAGGGTGAAGCTTTACTGGTTCACACTGCAAGTCTGGGTTAAGCTGCTCCTTTTTGTCAGCCTAGATGAACTTTTAATGGACTTTTGACAGCCTTTTAGAAGTGATTTCACTACTCGAGGGTTTATTGGAAATATGTTGTTTGTCTGGAGCCCTCTTAGAAAGCCACTCTCGTCTCCAAGGCATTACTGCACTTGGGATCACGTCTTGTTTAGGTCACAAGTAGAAAACACCAACAGCCCAGCCTATGTCCCTTCAGACTGTGTGACAACATGGAAACCAACCCTTGTTTGGAAAAAAAAAAAAAAAAAGGCTAAAGACCACAGGCAACTTGGGTAAAACAACCGTCTCACCTGGCAGAGCAGGAGCCTCTTACCATGGGGGCAGCTTTGCCGCAGGGTGACAGCAGGGACTGCCCCACTCCTGGTGCACCTTTCCTCACCCTGTCCGCAGGGATGGGGACAAGCTCTGCCCTCCCCGCAGGCACCGGCCCTGGGCTGGGATGCTGTGGTCAGCTCTGGGGGTCCATGAGGAAGGGTGGAGAAAGCTCCACTGCATCCCCCACTTCCATGTCTGTGTGAGCCCAGTAATGTGTCCGGTGGGCAGAGGTGGTTCTGCCCCACAGCTCTCTGTGGAGGGCCCACAACTCTGTCTGAGGGCCACAGCAGGACCTCATGCTCAGAATCCATCTCCCTTGGTCTGAAACAGCCCTATTTTGTCAACCCTCAGGACACACTGCAATGCACATTTGTTTTCCCAAACTGAGAAAAACTGGGAGAACTCTGGCAGGAGATCACAAAGACTGGAAATTTCTTTTCATCTGCTAGGTTATGATTTATGTTAATGATTGGGCAAAGGAAGGAGGGGGACTCAAGAGCAGGCTGTCTGCATGGCAAGGAAATCTCTCCAGACAGTGGGAAGGAGCTCTCAGCACAAGGCGCAGGCACCACTGCCTGACTGAAAATAAATAAGCCGCAAAAAGAGGCAGGTGGGTGCATGGCAGATCCATCGGACAAAATCCTCTCTCTGCGGAGAGCGCGGGAGAAGCAATCGTTGCTACTCACTGTAAATTGTAGCCAGAGCTGTGCCGGGGTCCCTGCAGAGGGAAATCCAGTCACTGCAGAGATCCCCTGTGCAAAATATGTTTGAGCTTTGCTCAGGAGACTGGGATTTGGCTGCAAGACACAGGCAAAAGTAAAAGTTCAAATGCAGTGGCAGTTACGTACGATAGGAAAGCTCTTTTTTTTTTTCTTCTGCCTCAGAGTGAATTTCATTCTGAAAATGCCACTTATTTCATTGTACACTGAGCTGGAATGCTTTAGCACTGCAAATTTCAAGCTTGAGAATAAGAAATAAGAATCTCATAGATAACTTGCCATGCCCACAGAGCTTATCCACATAACTTCAGCTGCAGCTTATTTTCTAATTCACTGACATCTAGGAGATGGTGGAGGAAGAGGGGAGGGGAGAAGAGAGGAGAAAGACACAAACATTGAAACACTGAAGCCTAGATCTTCCAGGGAACTGCCTTTGAATGCCTTGAGCCAACCAAGGGAAAACACGGCTTATGAGGCACTTTGGTGCACTGCGTGCAGGTGAGGCCTGGGCCACCCTGCCTTCAGCATCAGTCCATCTGCTCCAAGCTCTCCGGTTTGGCACTTCTCCATGCAAACCAAGCCTCTATATCACATGTGCAGAGGGTTTGTCTGCTTGGCCTGGAAGTGCACAGGTTCCCTGTTCATGATCCTCAAACCCGGCATGAAGACTTGCTTTGCTGGGATCTATCAAGCACTGATAGAAGACCACAGACTTTATCACCACTGCTACCCCTCCATTTCCCCATGAGATGCCCGAGAAGCATCTCAGTTTCTACATGGCTGTGCACACCGTGTGCCTGCCAGCCCCAGCTCCATGTCAGGGTGGGATGTCACTGAGGGGCACCTGGATGAGATACAAACAAAGTGTGTAGAAGCTCTGAATGGTTGCTCAAAGTTGACCTACTAATGGCCAGCGCTACCCACCCCAGCCCCACACCAGCAAAAGGCATTCCAGCAGAGGTGACCTTCCACTTAGAAAGCCCTAAGGTATTACTTTAGTATGAAGGTCCCTTTCTAAAGCTGCTGGGAAAAACACCAGAAACAAAACTTACAGCTTAAGGACTTTCTGTACATTAATTAACCCTGTAACACCCAGAGTGAGACAGGGAAGTGTAGTTAAACCAATGAAGTTGCAGACGTAGGGGAGGAACTGGGGGTTAAGTGCCTTGCAGATGGAGGGACTGGAACCCAGGCATTTGGCTCGCAGGCTCGGTTCAACTTCCCAGGAGTACTGGAAGTGAAACTTTCCCTGTAGAGCTGTCGCTTTGCAAAATCAGCTTGGCAGTGTGTGACAGACATAATCCTTTTCCCATATGTTTTATTTTCTATAAATAGAAAGACATCTCATTAGCATTCTGTAATTTTGGGAGATAAGGAGAATGCACCAACAGACAAACAAATATCTGAACTATTTCCAGAGGATAGCCTGAAATTCCCAGCAGCCCAGGAAGGCAGCACTGGATTCAGCCGCCTTCTTTCCAATTTGACATCACCTGCCGTGCCAGTGACTGGGAAAATATTTCTCCAAATGGCGAGGGGTGGTCAAGCCCCTTACAGCACACACTGCACCACTGGGGGTGAAACAGGCCACACACCATAAAGCAATATTTTGGGGTGGGGTCATATCACAGAAACTCTGTAATCCAAAACCTGATCTTTGGCAAAACCCCACCAAAAGATAGGCAGATGAAAAATTTGGGATGTTCACACCCCACATCATAAAAGCTGTAACCTTCCCTGTATTCCCTGAAACCACGATGGCCTTTTCACCATGGTATGGTACCATTACAGGGGATTTGTCTGACTGATGTTTCTGAAGATACAAGACACTTGGGAACGTTCTGAGCAGTTTATCATGGTATAGCCTGTCAAAATAGAAGATCATAAGGTCTGTCCTTGACATTTAACATGTAATATACAAACTCTCAATTATTTTGGTCCCAAATGAAATAATCTTTCATATGATTAGACTAGGAAAAAAGGATTCTATTTTGTATTTGATAATTGGCTGCAAGTTTCTTAAACAGAATAAAACATGCAAGAACAGCCACACTACATTAGACGTGGAATCATGTTCTCCAGCACTTTCCTCAACAGTAGCTAGTAACAAACACCATAAGGGAACATGAGTAGAAACTCCATAATAAATACAAAGGACTAGAAAGCAACAATTTGGTTTCGTCCAGAAATCAGAGTTTTCAGAAACAGATTTTTTTTTTTCAGTTCAGAATGAAAATACAAGTTATGAAAGAATTCAAGAATAAACACAGGGAGAAAAAATTTCCTTGTGAAACAGGCACCTAAGGTGGGACACACAACCTGGTGCAAATGAATTAGGCACTGCACCATTGTGGATGTTTCCACCTTCTTCAGCTCAGAAATCTTCCTTGAAAGGTTTGCAAAAATACTTCAGTTATGACAAAATTGCACTTCCCTCTAACCCACCTTTTTTTTTTTAATGTTTTGAATAATTATGGAATACGTTAAATCTGGTTCCTTCCTCATCTGATTAACATCCTTATCTGTTGCCTTTCAATATCACTGAACAACTCTGTTTTAATATTAAATGAGTCCATAAGAGGATGACAGCACCTGCCTTCCCTATAGGAAATGCTGATTTTACATCACGTGCTTTTTACGCCTTCTGTCTCTGAAATGAACCATCTCATTCTTAGTCATACAGAAAGCTCACCACCACTCTACCACCGCAGTGTCCAGTCCCTAACCCAGCCCCACTGCTGCAGCAGCCCCTGCCTTCAGGGCTGCCCCAGGGATGGGATAAGCCCCTTCAACCAGCAAGGGCTGTATGTCCAAAAGACACTTCAGGGCACACACACGCAGTGACACAGTTCCTTCCCATACCTTATTTCTACTCTAAAGTATCAATGACTAATTTCAACAGTGATTAAAAATAACAGGCTGGGGAGAGGGGATAAATATACCACAGCTCTTTTTTTTTAAAAAAAAAAAAAAAAAAAGAACCCTACCAAAATCACAGAGAAAGAAAAAATTTCTATCATGTTGTCATACCAAAATTATATGAATGCCTAACTCCAGGAGGATAATTACAGTATAACACAACTTGAAATGTTTTTCATGTGTCTGTCAGTATCTTTTTCCCATAGCAATTATTTTTGCCACAGGCCAACAAATGACTTTAGAAAACAAGCATTTTCTCTTCAAAGAGGATATCCATGATTACTGTATGATCTCAGGAAAAACTGTAGAAGCTCTGGATATGATTTATCTTTGTCACCTGCCACAAGTGTACAGTGATGGGTTTTGAAGCCACCCCAGTTCTTGTCTGGACTCCCAGCACTCCCCTCCCATGCCAAACCCAGCTCTAAGTGCGGCTTTTCAGATGTACGCTGATGCCAGGGTGGGCTTTTGGGCTGCAGCATCCCTAGTCTTGTCCACGGGCCCTCGGGGGCTTGGCCCTTTCTGGGATATCAGGTCCCAGCCACTCGGGTCTTAGGAACCTATTTTATACTGCACAATGTGGCACCTATATCGATATACATTTTCCTTTCCTCTGTCTAAAGCTGTGCTTAATCTGAACAGCGAATCACAGCATCATGGAACACAGAAAAAGGTTGGAAAGCATGTAGGGGGGTAGGAAGGTACAAACTGAAGTGCACACAAACATCTTAAAATACCACAATATACTCCATAGGAGTCAACATACAAACCATTCTTATAACACCCACAGAGTATTTTCCAGAAATGCTAAGATAATTAAATATAAAGAGCATCTCTTGGAAACAGCTAAGTCTCACATTAAGCCAATGAATAACTCTATAGAGATGAACAATGATGATTTTCATTAATACTTTCTACAATGGAAGATTCCACAATCAACAAAGCTCTCAAATTTAGCTCTTACACAGAGCCCTTTCCATACTTGAAATGAGTTCACAGAGGGACAATCTTTACTTTGGCTAGTAAACAAACCAGTTAATCAATACTAAAATACCCCAAACAAATTAAAAATTAAATAAACCATGAAACTGTCACAGTTTATTCTTAACCAACAGCTGGTGGAACAGCTTCAATCACATTTCAATTTTATGCTTGCAACTTTTTTGGAGAAATTTTTTTTTTTTTTTTCCCTTCATTTAATGTTGTCCTTCCCTCTCTTTTGTTTTACCGAGCTCAATCCATCAGCAGCCTTTGAGAGTAGTTCGTAACCGAGAGAGGGTTGTTTGTACGAAATTACCAACTCTGGTTGATATTATATGTTTGACTCATGTCTCAGCTTGCCCAAGATAAGCCTATTAACTAGCATTCCAGACAGCTGCTCTGCCCAAGGGAGACACTTGTCACTCCCTTGGAGGACTACCTCTGGGAGACCATCAAGCCTGTAACCCTGTGCCACCTTGAACTGCCAAAGCTGCCTCTGAAGCCGAATGGTACAAGGTACCCAAGATGCTGAGGAGGTGAACAAGATAAGAGTTTGGTGCTGAAGCATGTGACAAGGACATAGGATGGGTTATGGTCTGGGGAGTTTACTCTGTATACTCTTTACTGAGTGTGGGTGAGGTATACTCAGACTAATTTTGTGTACTCAGGTTAGGGTAGGGTCTACTCAGATTAGGGGACAGTGTCTACCAGGACATTTCCACGGTCTCTGAAACAATCAATACCATGTCTAATACTTGAACAACCTCAAGGAATCTTGTACTTACGAGTCATGTGCTAAACTCATTGTTTTTAAAAAAAAAAAAATCATCACATGCTAAATTCATTGTTTTCCTGAAACATCATCCCAGAATAAAGCAGAAGACCAGACCACGCATAGCCTTGGGAAAGCACGTGTAAATGACTGGTGGGAGTTGGGTGATCTTAGAGGTCACAGCTCGGGAGGACCCAAGTGTGCCTCTCAGGCCTGAACCTAGAAATGGCAACTAAATTGTAGCCAGACACGGAGGAGTCAGTGGAACCACCTGTGGGATCAAATTGTGTATTTAAACAGTGATTAAACACTCTTAAGACCAGAGCAGCTCAGGGGTGAGTGCCCAGCGTGGCCGGGCCCCATGCAAACACTCACCACAGCCGTCCCTGCCCTGAAGAACACATAGTGGAAGAGGCATCGCCTCTGCGGCACGCCGGGCTCAGGCAAAACGCAGGACTTCAAAGGGAGATTTGACTTTGATAGAGAGTGAGTAGGGGCTGCTGAAGAGGGACCTGTGCTACAGAACAACCAAGCATGTGCTTCACATTTCAGAAATTATATGCAGAAAAAGACTTCACAGATGAAAAAAAAAGGGGAGGGGGGGAAAAAGTACAGCATAGAAAAGTCCTGGGCATCAAGACTCTTCTTAAGGTAGTGTTTCTGAGCCCCATACACGCTGTGACATTGTAATCTGAAAACTGCAGTGTTTGCATTTAAATAAAAAAAATATTCTTTTTATCCCATTTGGACTTATTTAGCAACACCTCTCCTGAGATGTGAAAGAATGCAAATAAAACATCCAATATGATCCTTACCAAATAGAAATTACATTAATTTTTCCTTTGGAGAATAACCTTTAACCATTACAAAATACACTCTACTGGCTTTCTTGCTCCCCCACCCCCTCCCCCCTTTCACTCTTTTCTTGGACTTTTGAAGCAGATTTTTGTTGAATAGATCATACAGGATTATACAGTTATAGCTTGCTTTCATATATTTCAAAAAGAAAATCATAAATATGACCTCATATGTGAATAAATCAATTATGGAATGCTGTTTTACACATATGCTCAAAACATGACCTCCTCCAAGTTCTCTTAGAGCAGAAAGTTGGAGTTTAGATTTAAGGCACTTCAGCTTTAAAGATATTGGGAATAACATTATCTGGTAAATATTAAGTAAAGCAGTTTTTCTGTTAAGTTTCATCTTGACTTCAGTCGTTTATTAAAACTTGCTCAACACAATTTTAGTTACACATGAATAAGCTTTAACCTTACTTTTCTTCTGTAAGAAAAACCAGTGTTTAGTAGCTATAATTTACTTAACCACTTTTGAGTTATGAAGGGGCAGAAGCAGGCCGAGTTTTATATGTGCTCTTTTGCACTCTCAGAGGCACTTCAGTGCTAAAGCATTTTCATTTTATAAAACAAAACAATGCTGGTGACTCACTTGTAATGAGGACTTACATAATTGCTTTTTTGGGAGTTTGACAAGAAAAGGAAAGTGTGCAACAGTCAATGCATACAGCTTTTAAAACGGTGAAACAGAAGATGCACAGAACACTTTTCATTCTATTTTACGTTTAATTCTCTACTAAATTTCATTCTGGGCTTAATGTAAAAATGTTGGTTTTATTGTTACATGCCTGAAGGAGATGAGATATGTTGAAAAACATTTGATATAAAATAAAACTACCAAAAGAATATCCCTCTCTGTTTTTGTAGTCCCTTTATGGCTTCCATTGCCATGATATATGAGTAAGTCATTAGTTTTCCATAGTGACTCCCCCTCTGAGGCTGTGCTCCTCTCCCATTTTAGGGGAGTGATGCCCAGAGACTGAGCCAGACGCGGGAAAGGGGGACACACCGCTGCTGGGCTTGGGTAGAGCAGAGGCTCTGAAGTCCAGTTTATTGAAACCCAACTCAGTCGAGATCAAAGGAGGTCAAAAACAGAGTTGCTCTTCCCAACATCTATAGGTATTTTCCTGTTCAGCCTCAAAATTCTCATATGCCTACAGCTGGGTACACACTCATGCTGGGACCTGCTTCAGTTATACAACCTATAGGTGGTAAGATTGCACCTTTTCCACCCGGTGCTCGCACTCACCAAGCTGACGACAGCTTCTGCTGGAGAGCAACATGACAGAAGTATTTCATCATACACTCTATCACATGGAATAAGGTGGAATAATGTGGCAAATAGGTACCTGAAACCACAGAGAAAGCATGTAGATAAGCAGGACCATGCCTGTGCTGAGCGGAGGGCAGGATATCCCCCTTCCCCTCTCCTGCGGTGTTGGCAGGACAGAACCAAACAGCCAATCAGACTTAAACCCCAGGTTTTCTCTACCTTTCCTGCTTTAACTGCAATCCCTGAGCAATCAACACAACTGTATTACAGTGCTTATATTCAGCAGACCAGAATTATTCCTTTTGATAGGAGCTACGCTAGTTCACATCAGCCAAGAGTCCTGCTTCTGTACCTCATCACACCTAATATTGACACACTGTCCAACAGCATACAGTGACGAAACACCTTCTTCGAGCTGAATTGCTCAGTACCTGGCAGGATATATGTCTAGGCACTTAAAAACCCTTCTGCCTTCAGAGCTGGATGCTGAGGAAATTAAAACGAGCGTGAGCATATTGCTATCAGGACTCTTGTGAGAAGTAGAGAGCCTGTTACTGTATATTTCAGAGAAAACAGCGCTATTAAAGGACACAAATGTGATACTCAATTTGGATGTTTTCCCATGTGGATGAAAGGAATCACTCCTCATGCAATTCTGAAAGAAACTGATTAGATTTATGTAGGCAAGTATCAGCTTGTGATTAGCATTTAGGTGAGGATGCAGTTATGTGCTACAGGAAATATTGGTACGTGCGTTTTCTGTTTACTTTCATTATCTAATGTGCTCTGCATTAGGCTGGGAAAGACAGAAGTGGGTATTTTGAGATTTTTGAGCACTTCTAAATCTATTAGTCTTTCCTAACAGAGGAATCAGACATACTACTTCTTCATAACAGTCTTTTTGGATGGACTGGTATAAAATGCCTTCCAAGCAGTTTCAGGCAGTGTCTATTCTGCTTAGAACAGGTAGGAAAAGGCTTGAAGAACCAGTTTCCCCCCCCAGAAATTCCATCACACAACAAATATTTGTTTTAAGAAGTAAAGTTGGCTTTGATGAAAAGTTCAATCACAGAAGTGCACGGAGGGTGGGTGTATATATATACACATATGTATATGTACACACATGTATGTATTTTTTTTAGCTAAATTGGGATAAAACAAATCTGAGGTTTTACGTTTTTCATTTATCAAAAAAATCTGTTATGAAACAGCTTCATTTCTGGCAACATTTGTGTTGAATCCTACAGGGACATTTACCTTCAGGTAACCTCTCTGTGTAATTCATGTCTTCATTACAGCTAATGGGGAGATAGACTGGTTAGTCACTACCTCAAAAAAAAAAAAAAAAGGAGAAATGAAGCAGCCAAGATTGTTGTATAAAAGCTCAGCAATCCTTTCATGCACTGTCTAGGCTTGGAATATAGAAGGAAATCTCTGCCAAGAAGCAAAGGATGTTGAAACAGAATCATGCAATGTGTTAATGCTGCAGGGCATTGGAAGTAAGATGCCAGGGACTTCAATCAGAAACTGAATGATCTTTGTGATATAGCAAAGAGGATGGAATAACATCAGAGAACTATGCACACAATGGAAAGAAACAGCATAATCATTTGTCATCACTCCAAGCAAACGAGTGCTGGCAATGACGTTTTCTGCACCAACCTATTCATGTCATAGTTTGAGGTTCAAATACCTTTCAGTAGCAGATCTCACCAGCAACATCCTCCAATGGCATGGAAATGTACAGCAATATCCACCTCATCTGACACTTCAAAGGACTTGTGCTCTGGTCCTCAGACAGTTAAGTGTGGATACGCTAAGGTGGCTATGAAATCAGATTAACTTAAAGAGCTTGTATAATTCACAGCCTATTAAGTTAACCCAATTTCAAAACTGGTTCCACTTTGCATGAGAATGGACATCTGTGGCCTTCAAAATCCTCTACAATTTTTCATTCTTTATGAAGTATTCTTCCATTCTTTATACTGCTGCTGATCTCTAGCTGTGTCTTATAAAGACTCATCTGAGATGGGCCAGATACTAAAACTGGTCCTGGTCCACTACATGTGAAATACATAATGACACTGAAATCTTACGGAAAGTAAGGTGTCAAAACGCCCTGCCTGTGGACAGAACTTGAACTGCAAACACTTACTTCAGTTCAGATAAACCATTTGGTTGCCAGTGTTGGTCACCTGTCTGCATATTTTGGCCACAAAGTCGACTGGTTCCCGGTGTGGAGCAGACTGTAGCTCTCAATGGTGTCCAAAGACATCATATGGTGTCCAGCTCTTCTGTAGAAGGCTCTACACAAAATATTTGAAACAAACAACTTTAAGCTCCTGTTTCTGAAAAATCTTGCATTTAATTTAACATTCAGCCTTCATTTGCCCAAAAAATACAGAGAGAAAAAAAAGTCAAATATTACATACTAGAAACTTTACGTATAAGTATGCGGAGTTTTAAGATACAGGCATTTACTCAGGGATGTAAGTTAAGCAGGGTGCACTACTTTCAGGCTGAGCAGCAGTCAACACTTCCACGTAGATGGTGAAACCAAGCTGTAATTATAGATATCATCTAGACAATATAGCTTCATATTCCGACTTTCAATACACTATAATACAGTCTAATTTGTAAGGTCCCTTATCATGCAAACTTCCATAGGCACAGTAATTTAAAAGGGGTTATATATAAACCCCTCTAAAAGCAAATATCAAAAAGAAAAGGTTCTTGGTCTTGGTATATTTCAAAAACATTTACTGAAGGATCTTCTGTGCTTTTGGGGTGGTATGGAAGTCCAGAGAGAAGATGGTACATGCCAAAATTATTAAAGGTGGATGCTTTTGCTCTGCTACTTAAATCTATATTTAGCATTCAAGGAAAGGGCATAAATTCACCATTTCAAAGGGCTATACCTTAAATCTATGTAAATCAATGCCATTCCACCAACTTAAACTAGTGGTTGTGTCTTAGCTGCTGTAAGGAATGTTGTGGGAATACTTGATTTGATTCTTCACATTCACACATAGTCCTGAAATACAGAGGATTCTCCCCTCTACCACTCCTCCCTTTTTTTTCCATCTCAGCTTCCAGACATCATGACTTTGTAATTTCTTTCTCATGGATTTTCAGAACACGAAGTGCCCCTGATTTCCATTGCTACAAGGCACATGTTGCGGGATCTGAAGGGAAGTGGATTTTAGCTGTCCATGATCAGGACAGCAAAAAGTCTACATGAAGTTTTGGTGAGAATGAACAGCAGAAAGACTTTTCATGTAATGTTCACATAAAAATATAGCACATCAGTCTATCAAACTGCCGCACTGACATCTTTTTCCCATTCTCCTAATAAATGGGGTTCACGGATAAATTCCAGCTGATGGCTGAGCTCTGAACAAACAAGTGCAATAGAAACACTGGCAAGCACTCTCCCTAAGATTTGCATAAGTTTTCATTCAGGATTTCAGGCTTCATCCTACAAAAAAGACGACATTTAACATTTTTTGACTTTATCTGCAATTTGAGCATTGATAAGATGGTTAATAGACTGCCTTAAGAAGCCAAAGCTCCACTATGTTTTATTTTCTTAAGGGATGTTAGCGATTTGTAAAGACATTACCTTATGAACATCACCTATTCCTCATACACAGGGAGATGTCTTTAGTCAAACTGAGATTCCTGTGTGCTTTAATTTTTCTTCTCAGGTACCAGTGAAATGCTGCTACCAAAGCTTTATTACTTGAGGTGCTACAGGTACAGATAGCCTATAGACAACACTGGCTTCCAAACAAGGGTGGAAAGGTAGTTTTCTTGTAGAGTTGTGCATACATAATATGACTAGCTAGTTTGAACACTCAGGTACTAATAGAAAGTGGGACAAACAAAGACCATTCCTTTACCATGTGGATATCTGCCAACGTCCCCTCAGAGAAAGGAGGTGAACACTGACATGAGACTGAAAAAAATACCTAGGGTTTTCTTCAGTCCCTTCATCACTGAAGATGCATCTTGGGATGAGTTTCTCCACACCAAACTTTGATTCTCGGGAAGGCATAAAAAAGAAATGTTTATGTAATATCACAAGTTAAAAAGGTAGACACATCCGAACAAACTCAACCAGCAGATGTTGCCTTTGGGTAGCATTCAATCTTTAACTATGGTTTTTTAAAGTCTTTCTCCAGGCAATTAATACTACCTATCTCAAGTCTACCACAACCTGCTTGATACTCTTTTTCCAGGAACAATCAAGCAATTTATATTAAGTAATTTAAATGACCTTTTCTGTGCACTGAGCCATTGTAACTGATAGTATAGAAATGTACCAACATGTCATGACATCAACTTCATTGAGCTCACAGAATCCATCAATTATTTTTGAACACATTCCTTGTGAAATGAATGGAATGTTTGTTGTTATGAGAAAATAAGTCAAAAGCACTCAATAACATTAATCAAATAAAAATAATGTGGAAATTCAGACTTTCAAAAAAGAAAACAGTGAATCATGTGTGAACTTGGCACTGCATCAAGCATATGCTATTTATCTTCACTCTAAAGGCCCTTCATGACCTATCCACACTCCACCTATCATTTTTTCTATGCTATCAACATGTCAGCTCTCTCCAGCGATCAGCCAGTGATGCCTGCCATCATCACCCATTTGTTATGTTCACTGATGAGCACTTCTGCCCTTTTTCCCATGCCAGTCTTCATGCATGGAAGAAGGTCCCATAAATATCAATACACCCACCTCATTGTTCACTCTCAAATGCCTCCAGAAATGCCTCCTTTCCTGGAACAGCCAGAGGAAAACACTTGATAGTAAATACAATGACTTTTTTAACTCTGGCTACTCTCTACCTAATTATTTCCTTGTATTTCCTTGTTGGTCTGCACTACTGGGATACCTTATCTGCTACTACTGTTTCTTGTCTTAGACTAGAAGTGACTAAGGGCAGGACTTGAGTCTTTGGTCTATATTTACACAGTACTGAGTATAATGGGTTTCTGTCTATAACTCAGGCTTCTTAACCATTACTGCAGTATTAACATCAACTTCTCAACACAGCTGTACATTTCTATTTGATTTATATGAAACATAGTGGCAAAATCTAACCATATAGAAGCAGTTCTCTTCCTATTTAGAAACAAACCACCCTAAAAAATTGCAATTTTTTCCTATAAATAGCGTATTTACTAGGAAGTACCTCACCAATCAGTCTAAAATTAGTCCTAATCTTTTCAAATTGTTTTTGAGGGGAAAAAAATTGTATAAACAGAAGATCATGAAGACTCCCAGCCACCCTACCATCCATATAAGTTCATTTTTCTTGTGACTTGAGGCTGCAGGTTGAAATTATCTGTATCTGGATGCATGCTTGGTGAGCTGGACCATTTCAACAGAGGAAGACATTATTGCCACATTATTCTGGGAAAGGCACTTAAATCCAGCCCTTTTGTTTGGATTGCTTTACTTTCATTGCATATGCCCATCATGAAAAGAAACTGATTTGTTACTAGCTCAGGAAAAAAAAAAAGTGTTCTTTGACAAGCATTGCTAATATTTGGTTTTCATTTAAATGCTTTTGGTTCTATCTGAAACATATTTTCAGACATTTTTTGTCTCACAGCCCTAATCTCAAGTAATAACTTAAGAAAAGCAGCAGAATTTAATATAAACCATTACTGGTAAGACAGGTAATAATAATAACAGTAAAAAGTGATTTCCCCACCACCACCACAGTTATTCGTCATTCTCAAATGCCTGGGGGAAAAAAGGTGAACTTTCTACATGTCTGAATGTCATGAAATTCAGGCAGTTCCACACCAAGAAAGAATGAATTCCAAAGCTGTGAATCTGTTCTTTCCATTATGGTTCTAAAAGAAATACAAGACCTTCCACAACATGTA
>NW_010273811.1:69963-99995 GCF_000690775.1 Eurypyga helias
CTCATGGCTATAGAGTTTACTGTGGTTAAACCCCAGACACTTGATATTTGTATTGCACAAGTTATGGTATAGCATGTGGCACAGTGGTGTCAGGTAAATATTTATTGCTGTCCATAGTAGGGAAGATTCTAGAAGTAATCAGTAGAAAATAAACCCAAAATAATTTTTTTTTTTTTAAATCATCCTTCATTTTCAGTTACTTTTCATCACTCCTCCTATGAGCTTGTAGCTGACACAGTTGTATAATGCATAGCTACACGTGTACGTACGTGATGGAAAAGAATGAACAGCCGTGCCTCTCTTATCAGAGTCAAAGGCAAACACCCCATCAACTGAACGGGTACATATGGGCAGCTCCAGAGTAAATGAAACAGCACCCGTGTTGTGTCAAGGGAAAGGCAGCAGCAGGTTGGTTGTGAGATGATGTTTCCAATAATACCTTAAAGCAACACAGGCACTCGGCTACCCCTCAAAATCAGTTTCGTTAAAAACACCAACCAAACAACTAGATATGAACCCTCCTAAACTAGGAGGAATGAGTACCTCAGTGTTCGTTTCTGCGTTTCTCATCGCTGGAGGGAAGAAGCACAAGTTTGCTTCGTGGGTTGCACAGGCTTGCCAGATGGAAACGTAAGTGGGGGTGAAAAGTCCACCCACCCAAGCTCACAGATCTTCCTGCTACACCAGTGGCCACATCCACATGTGCAGTGGACAAAATCATTTGTCTTCACTGCCCAGAGATAAGAGACACTCGTGGAGTGGCCACCGGTCTAAGAAAAGGAGCAACAAGGTTTCAAGACTTTGAGTAATTTTAACACACCACCCAGCAGTTATGAGGGAGTCCTCAGGTGAGGCTTAGTTTTCATCCTCCTGTTGCACAGATTGATATATTAGGTATGGATGAACCATTTTATCTTTGCCAAGGCCCAGGCTATTGCAGCAAATGAACCCCACTGTTTTACACAGCACTCATTCTTCACACCAGGTAACAGCCTTCTGTCTCTGGCGTGCCAGGGAACAGATGCAAAGAGAGCTCAAGATACAGCACTAGATTCCTCTCACTAGACAAGCTTTTGGTTTCCTAATGAGTGATTTTTTCTTTTTTTAATTAAAAGTGAGGTAGCACATGCAGATTGTCATCTCATCAGTGGAATTTAGATATACAATGAACAATCACTCCAAGCTCAGTGTAAAATTTAATATTTTCTTTGCTTATAAAATCACAAGCAAACATGGTCATTTTATCAGCACCACATCCTGATGTGTAACATGCTAAATAGCTTATATATCACAGTAAAATGTAACAGCCTCACGTTAAATGTCCCATTGCAGCCCCAGTCAATTCTTCCCACAGCCACAGCCTGCTTTTCCCTCACCTGAAGATCGCTGGGAGCTCCCTCAAACAGGTGCAGCCCCACAGACAGCACAGGCATGCACTCAGCAACATGCTCTAATTGCAGGGTTTCAGCCCCTTTCCCTTCAGGCTTCCAGCTTTATTTCTTCCTAGAACAAAATACATAAACCAACTTCACCTCATCAACTAAATCCCCTTCCCTCTGTTTGCCAACGACTTTGCAGACCCTCCAGTGCAACACCTGACAAACTGCATTCTCTCCTACTCAAGCTTTCAGTACCATTCTCCCTGTAATTGTATCCAGCCACTAGCATCCTGCTATTATTTTTTTTTTTTAAAGACCTGACAAACCAGGTGAAGGCCTTTAGAGACCAGACGATCCACCTAGCTTCAGCTAACTGAATCTCAGAGCAGGGTCTTATGTTTTTTGTAAATGCCAGACTTCCTCTGACAAGTTGTCTGCAAAAACCTTCCCCTGCCATGGCTGTACGTAACGTTTATTCTGAAGGTGGGTTTGATCTAGGGGAAGGAAGCCATCAGACTGAATTCCCAAGGAGCTCAAGGGGTGCAGGCATTTGGTGCTGTCTCTGCAGCAGGATGAATCTCACCTCCCAGCTGAATGTCAGGTGAGAGAGTGGGAACACCTGGATTCACTCCTTTCCTCTGCCACAGATTTCACTATGTGACTTAGTCTTGCTGGGCCTTCCCTCCCCAACTGTAAATTCATCATTTGAGAACCTTTTCCTGCAACCTCATCTGGAGATAACAGTGCTTTCCCACTTCACTGAAATACTGAATATATAGAAGATGATGAGGTTCTCATCATGCCTGAGCATGGGGACATGGCAAACACCTAGGGCAGGCTGGTTGTGTCTATTACAAAATTTCATGTAATGAGGCATGGAATGACCTGACTCCCTAAAAAACCTCTCCTCTCAAGTAAGCCCAAAGTCATGGCACTAGCTGATGCTTCATTCCGTCTCCTGAGTAATCCCTAAACTTCCCAGCCATGTTCTAAATCCATTGTGTCTGGTTTCAGTAAGATTAGATGCACTCTTGGATGGCATAGACTTTGATAGGTTACATTATCAGTCAAACTCTAGGGACATTGAACCAATGGCTCAGCATCATGTGTTAAATCAGCTGGGGGACTATTTTTTTCTGCTTTTACCAATTTTACAGGAAATGCCACCTTTTTATTACTATTACTCTCCCTGAACACAGAAACCAGTGAAAACCTTATCCCTCTTTCAAGTCTTGCCAATAATTTATAAAGACTATTTTGTAACAGGCTTTCATGAATTTTCTCATAAGAAATCAAGCAGAGATAAACAGAGGCTGCAGAGTTTTGGGAGCAATATGACAGCCATGGCTATTTGCTCACCTGCAAGAAACCCTACTGAAATACAAGCCATGAGTCTGTGGCGTAGCTCCCCCTCATTTCCAAAGAGCAGCAACTCTTACAAACAGGGATCTCCTTTCCCAAAGAGATGGATGAAAGAAACACCTCCAAGCATGAGACTCTCACCAATCCCACACCATGTTTTTGCTGAAGGTGTCCATTCCTTGCAACATTGGGCCTAATCCTGCTCCATTAAAATTAATGGAAGAAATTTCCTGTCACCCACTTCCTAAGAAGAGCGTGATTGTCATTAATGTTGAAATGATATTGCAAAATACCTGATGTGTTTCAAAAAAGCTCCCCCCCCTTTTTTTTTTTTGTAATTGCCAGCAATTAAACATGTTTATCAGATTTTAGCCTCTCTCCATCATTCAGAGAGGTAATTAAAGGTTTAGTCATTGCATGCTGGGGTGTTTTTCTGTTTCATTAACTGCGTGAGTCTGAGAATCAGGCTGATTCTGCTCTTACAGTGTTGCAATACCACGTAACTTCCCATAAGCCGGCAGGGACGTGCCTCTCTGTTAAAAACCCACCTCCTTCAAAACCCATTTCACCACGCGCACGAAGCGCTGGCACTTCTGAATCACCATGTGCCTGCCAGAGCACTACGGCATGGCTTGGCCAAACACCGCGAGGTCTTCAGCCACCCGTTGTTGTTGTACCTGGGCTTGAGTTACAGGGGGAAACACTGCAAAAAAGGGTAATCAAAATTAGGTGTTCCAACCTCTCTGGAAATTAGGTCATTTATCCAATTGCCAAAAATGGCTGCGTGACTAATATCACGATACTCTGCATGAGAGCTATGCACTTAAACACTGGCTCTAAGATTTTACTGAAAAGAAAAAGTTGTTGGTTTTTTTTTTTAAACTAAACACAGGATCACCTTGTATTCTGGGTTTAACTGAATCTCAGAGTCTTTCAGCTCAGATGGCTGCCGGGTGAAGCTCTGTCCTGCTCCTCACAGACAAACATCTACTTCACAAAATCATAGGCAAATAGGCAAGGCCAGCGGCAAGGCCAGGCCAGCGGCTCTGTTGAGGCTGTGGTGCATTAGCTCTGTGCCATGGCAAGGCTGCCTCTTGTCGTCTCTGGTTTCTGCTCACCCAGGGCTGTCAAACCAAAATTATAGTAACAAGAAAAACCCAAAGCACTTCTAGGTTTCACTATTTACTTTCGATTCTGCACTGCAAAGCCTGACTTCAAAGGATAGGCATGCCATTCGGATATCACAATTGCAATTTCTGAAGCTATTTACCTTGAAAAGTTTGTATTGCAGTACTAGTGGTGATATATGAAAATAAAATATTTACTCAGTCGTGGGATTCACTCCTCATCTTTGGGAAGAAGTTTGCCTAAAAAAAGACTGAGAGCTTTTCACTGACCTAGAAGAGTGCCATTATAGCTACAGGAAATAAATATGAACCTATTGCTTGAATGAATTAATTCTACACTGCATAGCAGGTTTCCTTCAACCCACTGGCTCTCCACAAAGGCAATGATGACATGATGTAAGTGAACAAATCATAAAATAATTGTATGGGACTGTTGGGAGTCATTATAAATAATTTTATTTTGCCATTGTTTGGAATACCTGTATTAAATTGGCAACTGAGGAATCTGGGCCACGGGATAGAAATAAATGGATATGAATGTCAGTAACAAACACCCTGCAAAGGTTGGTGTCGTAGTGCATAACCTTAATGCGGTCACAGCCTCACATCTACCCTGTTGCTCTGACCAGATTCAGTTTAAAGAATTCCTATCACACTATTATAAAGACTCCATCTCTCAGGACTATTTGCAAGAAAATAGTTTCTACCAAAAAATTTGTGAGCATGTTTGAAAAGGAAAAACATGATTTTGTTTATGTTACAATTTCAAACTATTTTATAAAGTATATTTTAAAATCAGAAGATTGCAAATAATAAATTAGGGATGCCTGTACCCCCGCTTGATGGTAAAATAAAGGATTTGGTTGATAACATGGCAATTCTTTATCTAAATTAAGTAGTATGACATTGGTTGATACAAATCTTATTTTCTAGGCTATGCATCATCCAACCAGGTAAATCCGGAGCACTTCCCTGTAGCATTTTCCCCCTTGACTTAAAACCACACATTCCAGAAAGGGATTTTTTGTTTGTTTGTTTAAACAAAGTCAAGGTTTCAGTAGATTCAAGTCACCCCAGCTCTGAAATTGTGTTCTTTTTATTAAGTAGAAATATTGAAAATGGTATTTTTGAAATAGAAAATTATATTTACTAAGTTTAACCTTATTATTGAATTGAAACTGAAAAAAAAAATCATAGCTATCTGAATGTGTATTTATTTCCTATGAACATATTCCAATGTCTGTTCAGACTCTGCTCCATCTATCAAAAACATCTGTAAAAAAGAATCCCTTGTTTGTTTGTTTCATTGACCCTGTGAGGACGAAACACTTCAGCTATACCATAGTCAGGAGCATTTTTTTCTTCAACACATATTTGGGTAGATAATTGTTCTCAAAGCAGCCACTTCTGACAGCATACATCTTTTGACCATACACAGAATTTTCTCCATACCCCAACAAAAAGAAGAGATTTAGAGTCAGACTCCAATATATTGCCAATATAACAACTCTACTATTGATTAGGAAAGTAATTTGAACCCAATGCAATTCTATCCACAATATTTCTCCTGATTTCTTTGCACTCTCTCACATCATTAATACACACAACAACTCAAGCACATTCACCTTTTATGTTCTCTTCCTAACAGCCCTACCCCTTCAGCTCCTTTGTTAAAGTCACAATTCGTGTTTCACTAGAATTGATTATTCTGACTGTATTTTATTTAATTCCACAAACTGCTCCAGCTTCTCAAGTTCATTAATTTTTTTCACTCCTGGTACTGGTTAACCAACATTACAGTTACTTCTTACTGTCCAAGCCTTGTTCTGTAGCTGTATGCACTAGACATCCACACCTGACTGCCCAAAGAAATCCATATAACTTATGGTTTGGGTTTTTTTTGATACACCCTTTTTTTCCCCCCTTGGTCTTTACCACCTCTCATCCCTTATTTCAACAAAATAACTATTTCTTTTGTTATCTCTCACAGGTGCCTTATCTCACCCCAACATTCCACCAGTTCTAGGCTCTGGTCTTATCTTTCTTCCTTTTTCCTGTCCTGTGCCATGGTTCCATTATTCCTGATATTGTTTATGTCCTTTCCTCTTTCCAGTAAAGAAAACCTGATCCTCAATACATGCCTCAATCAGTAGCCAAGTTTTCTTTCATCTTAAACTTTGGTTCACAGGCTTCCATGTACCTTCAAACTTCTGATGGCTGTCTGTAAAAATTAAGCTGCAGGGGGATCTTTTTTCTTTCTCCACCATGACTTTGAACACTCACCTGAGCTCCAGTGCTGTTTCTTGCATCACCACCACTCTTTAATAAATCCCATCAAGTGACACTTATGCAGAAATTGTGTTTCCTAGCTTCAGTCACCCCAAGGCAATACATTACCCAGCTGCTGTGTCTTAGTTCCTTTGCTGGTCTCTGCTTCTAGAGTTCACTTTTACGGCACTCTCAGCTACCATCAGTTCTTCCTAGGAATACTTTTAAGGAAAGTAAGAACATTTTCCTCTCCCCTTCATAAATTTCCCCAGATGTTTTCCTGTTTAATTATTCAACTTATTGGGCTCCTTTGATTTTAAACTCATCAGCCTGCCTACCCACTTACCCTTAATGAGTAACAGGTGAGAAGCTGTCACTCCTAGGCAGGGATCTTCACTCCTTCTCCAGCTGAGAATCTCTGTCCCACTTATTACTGAGATATCCCAGAGAGATATCACACTGCAAACTGCAGCCAAATCCCATTTCTTACACACTGCCCTCTCTTTCTTCCACACCAAACAAGAAATATGTATGTTTACCTCTCTCTTCTACCATGGACTAGTTCACAAGACTTCCAGCATAAAATCTCATTTGTTCACCACTCTCATCACTGCTGGGGTGTGTAGAACTGGAAGTGGATATCTAAAGTTGCTGAGGGAGAAAAGAAATTTGAGTACATTAGGAATTAATTTTTCTGTGACTTTGTATCTTTAATAACTTTTGGAAAATAGGTCTAAAGGAATTTTAATTTTATTGCTAAATTAATTTTACTGAAATGCTTCTGGAGAGCATGCTTCAAGAATTTCTATAAGTTGTATTTATCCCACCAGTGAGGATTATCTGACTTTTTATAAGCTAATCCTCTTGAGTGGTATGTCTCAATCCTATGAGAAGGCATGTAATATTTTACATTACAAGTGTTTCAGTTTTATCTTCATTAATTTCCAGCATGACACTTTAAACACATATAAGAATTCCCACACAAGGGCAGACAGCAATCCACACACAACATTCAGAGCTATTGGTAATTATTTTCCATTATCATGCATCAGAATCTAGCATTTTTGAACAATTCCTTTGTTTTCACTCTTATTCCCATTGCCTCTTATTTCACAGGCCATCCCCATTTTTTCATGTCTTGGCAAGTATCAGCTGCAAGAGTGATTCACCTTGTGATGATTTTTTTTGTTTCACTACAACAATCAAGGGAAGAGAAACAGTGTTTTCGTATTTATATTGAATTGTGTTCATAGATGGTGGCCAAATTCTGTCCTTAATATGGGTGCACAGCCCTTCCTGAGAACCCAGGAGACTGGGCTTCATGTGAAGGTATTCTGTTCTTTTCTGTCTCACCCAAGGAAATGGATATTTTTATGCCTCCAAATAGAAGCGGACAGTTTTTCCTTCATTGCAGTGAAGTCATACACCAGCCATGGATTTGCTGTAAATGTTTAGCTGATACTCATTCGAATGCCATGACTGGGACCTGATGTAAGATTTTGATTAATCATGGTGCCTTTACAAGGATATATAGAATTATCTGCCTTGTCAATTTTTCTAATGCATATGTTTGCATACAGGAAACATTGCAGCTTTTAAAATTCTCATGATGGTGCTAATATAACCCACTAATTTTCCCTTGATAGGCTAAAAATATTTAGCAAAGGGATCAGGTGTAAGGAAGAAGTAAGACAGACCGTGAGAAAGTCACTAAATTTCAGAAAGGAGGAATATTACAGACTCGATGTTTGCACAAACAGCAAGTCACAGCCACAAACTGGAATCCCCCTGAAGTTATCAGTACTGGGTCAATAGGAAGTCTGACAAACCTGGATCACACCGGTGAGAAAGGAATGACACTTCACTGTCATGGATTTTTCTGGGCAGAGCAGAAGAGGTGTATCTTTACATTTGACAAACATCCACCACTTCTGCTCTGCTGCTCTACCCATTTTTGTTCCTGAAACTGTACTGTGGCTCTTGAGACAGACGGCTTTGCGCAGAAAGCCAGTGCATGATTTTTATGTTCTGCTTAAGTCTCACCATCACAAGGCTTAAGGGATGTTTAAATCACACATAGACTTCTGTTGGCTTTCCACACACAGGTGAGTTTCAAGACAGAAAACAACTCCGTTTTAAAAGATATGCCATTGTAAGTCCCTTCTACTAATTACAGTGCGTTCTAGAGTTTCAGTGTTTCCTTTGCATCCAGCTGCCAGACTTGGCAATGGGCATCAATGGAAGCTGTGTCAAAACTCAGTGTGGGCTACAGCATTGACAGTCACAGATGAGGACGCTGAAAGCCACAGACAGGCGAAGCATCACCACTGGCAAATGCCTCAGTCGGTAGAAACGTTACTGAATTTTATAGACAGGTTTTTCTGTTTACTCATAATGCTGCATAGGCTATTATATCTACCTAATAAATGTTTACAAGACAATACCATTATCCATTTATATCAATCAATAGCATCATTTATTTTTGCAGAATTCCTTTTTCTTGGATGAAAACTCAAGTATTTCCTATAGAAGCTTCTCAGTGTATTTCTCTTCAGAGGCACTTTCATTCTTTCTTTCTGAAATTGCAGATGCAGCTCTCGGAGAAACAAAGCAATTGTCTCTTCCCTAACTTGAGTAGCATTGCAAAGAGCCTGTCCTCATCAGGATATGAAAATGTTCCAACTACATCGATGTTCTCTATGCCACTGTCCTTCAGAGAGTGAGACAAATCCTCCCAGTGTTCCTGAGTAATCCATTTTGCATTTGGAGTTCTGACTTGGCTGACGCTTTTTAAAATATATATATCTATTCAGAGTAAGACAGCTCCCTGGTGACTATTACACAGCTGCAGATGCTGAAGGGCACAAATTATTCCTGCTAAGGTCAACATTACCTTACACTAAAAAATTGTCTTCCTGACCATTCATTCTTTCTTGACTTCCACATTGTGAACAAGTGATGAATTTTTATGATTTCACCACCAACCATTGGTCATATTATGTACCTCTTGGGGAGGAGAAGTGAGGAGGTGGAAAGAGGTCCCAATCCACATACAAACACCTAAAGATCTGTCCTTTTTTGTTTTATAAGATGCCGTTAAACCAGATGAGCCAAAATTTCATTTGGAAACTGTTACAGGTCTTAATAACAGTCAATGTAAGTGAGCCACAGAATGAATCTTATGAAAAGGGTGGAAGGATGTTTTCAGACAACCCAAATTGAAACTCGTATTCAAAGTCTACTGTTTCCTACTGGCTAGCCAGTTTGGAAGGCATGCAGCCAAGCGACTATCCAAGACCTATGTGGAAGTTAGTTAGACAATTGTAATATTGCCCAGAGACGCTTAGCAGTAAGTGAAATTCCCCAAGCGGAACCTGTGTGGAGGATAGACATTCTGTTTCATGAAGGAATATGCTACTTCAAAACATGATTAAATTCAGATGTGGGATGAAAGACAGAAAAATTAGAAGTTCCCCATGACTTTCCTTTAACCAACTGAAATATTATATTCACCTACACTGAAAAATTTTGGTTGGGTTATTGCAATACTGAAAGAAGCATAAATTTAAAAGATCTCCACTTCAAATAAGAAAGCTTACACATTGCAAGCTTTGTAAGAATCCCTTCTTACTTTTTCTTTCTGATCCACATTCTCCTTAAAACTGATACCTTTGCATCAAATGGTTTTATTTCAACTAATCAAGTGTTTTTATTTCCACTAAAGTGTGTTTTGCAACAAAAAAATTGTTCCCTCAAAGATTTTCCCATTAGCTTTCCCCAGTTACTAGCGCACGCACTTCTCTCTCTAACAGAAGACGGAGGAACAAAGAACTGGCAGCTCTTTAATACTTTATTAAAAGTGCTCAGATACTGTAATACCAGAAGAGACATAGAATGGAACAGAATTCATGGGCTGCAGGCAAGGACTTTCTCCCCTTTTGTCAGAGCAGGCATCATGTAGAGTCTGGCCCTAATCAGATTAGGTTGTGCATATTTATAAACATCTGAAGACCATAAAGAAAGGCTCTCAATTAAAAGATACTCTGGATTTACTTCTGCAAGAGTTGCAGAAAAACATGGCGATTAGCATTTCCATTAGAGACTGCAATTTGGAATAAACCAGGCTCATAGAATGGGGTCCTCTGTAAATGTCTTTTCTAGCAGAACATATCCCTGTGTTCTGTACAGATACATTGAAAAAACATGTCGCATTTTATCTGGTTGTATGAAGTTACACAATGCCATGTCACCACATGGGATGTAACCCCATGTAATGCAATGCACATTCGAGTAAAACGCTCTTTTCTACTATGGGCAGGAGTAAATTACAGATAGCAGTTTACCATAATTAACCACAAACTGGCAATAAGGCCTATTTTCTGTCTTTCTAGATTATTATCAATTTAGCTAAGCCCTTCTCAAGATTACTTTTAAAAGTAGTTAAAAATACAATAAAAGACATTTCAGATGAATCAGTTCTGTGGATAAATGTGCTGTGTGAACCATCTGGGCTATTTGGACTAGAGAGTGAATCCAAGGTTCTGGGTAGGTGTGACCTGTTTGGTGAATAGTCTATGCCTGACTACAGTTTCTCATAAAAATGTTTTAACTTTTTTTTTTCCCCTGACCAGTTATTTCTCAATTAAGATCTGTGCTGTTGTTACCTCTTAATAATAACACAAGCCTGAACTCAGGACCAGCAGCTGCCCACAATGTGTCTCTTACAGCTGAAATCACTTCATCATTTATTATTCCAAAAGACTAAATAAGGACAGACATTTTCCTAAAGAATCGATTTTTAAGGGCTCAGTATCAATCAGTTCTTTTTGCCTTTGATCCTCAGTAATGAGAGAGCCCAAAGTTTACAGAATTCAATATGTAGCCCATTTAAAGATATTCTAGACTTTCTGCTGCTCCTATGAACCTATTTGCTTTAGACAATCAGCAAACTTTTTATTAACGGGGTGCTTTATCAGCATACAAAACAAACTCACAGCAGTGTTTCTCCCAGACAGATCTAGAAAAGTAAGCACTTTAATTGGGCCATTTGCATTTTAATATTCCTGCAGCAGCTCTGATTAGCAATACTTTGTCGACGCACAGATGCTGAGCCTTCCCTCTGCAGCAGTCTCCACTATCATTTATCACAAGAGCCCCATCCCTGGTGCTGTGGTGATCACTTCTGTCTTAGGGTTCTCCCTGAGCACTTGCAGGAGGCCTGCCTAGCTCCAGAAACACCAAACTGGCTGCTGCATAGAATCATAGAATCACAGAATGGTTTGGGTTGGAAGGGACCTTAAAGCCCATCTAGTTCCACCCCCCCTGCCATGGGCAGGGACCCCTTCCACTAGACCAGGTTGCTCAAAGCCTCACCCAGCCTGGCCTTGAAGACATCCAGGGATGGGGCATCCACAACATCTCTGGGCAACCTGTTCCAGTGCCTCCCCCCCCTCTCTGGGAAGAATTTCTTCCTGATATCTAATCTAAACCTCCCTGATTTGAATTTGTACGCATTACCCCTTGTCCTATCACTACAGGCTCTTGTAAAAAGTCCTCTCCCAGCACCCTTGTAGGCCCCCTTCAGATACTGGAAAGCTGCAATGAGGTTTCCTCGGAGCCTCCTCTTCTCCAGGCTGAACAAGCCCAATTCTTTCAGCCTGTCCCCATAACAGAGGTGCTCCAGCCCTCTGATCATCTTCGTGGCCTCCTCTGGACTCGCTCCAAGTGGTCAATATGTGACCTTCTGCACATCCGCAGTTTAATTTTTGCCTGCTGGAGCATAACAGAGATCTGATTCATCTGCAGATCAAATCCACACATTTCTGGGGTCAAGAACTGGAGAAATTCCAATTAACATTTTTGGTAATATTTTTTGTGGACAAGTTTAGCAACCAATCCAATCCTTTAAAGCAGTACATTTCCAAATCCATTCATGTCCTATGTTCTGTGGTGTACAGTGTACCTTTTCAACTTCTCAGTGTCTTTTACTCTGAATATTCTAGTTCCAATTGCTTTCTTTATGTTATTAATGCCCAGCCACTTTAAAATACTGGCATGGGTTATACAAACACAACTTACCCTATGAGCAAGAATCAGAATCTCACAAAAGCACCTGCATCTGTACCAATGTTTCACTTTGGAAGATGTCCCTTGACTGTCCTAGGATGTGCTCAGGTGGGGAGAGAAGGAATAGGGATGTATTTATTGTCAAAATACAGATCATAATCCTACACGTAAAAGGTGCTGCAGATATTTTTTTTAAGCCTTACTTTAAAAAAAAAAAAAAGCCTTAAACTGTGGCCTTCATTATTATTATTACTATTATTATTAATATTATTATGTTATTACTGGAATTACAGTTCTGGACACACCTTAGGAAGGAAGTATGTGTGGTCATACACAACACCTGCAGACTGCTGTGCTGAACAGGATGGGAAAGCCACCTGCTCATGACACGTAAAGACTTTGCTATCACACATAGTAAAATAAGATACTCTAAGTGCCCTGGGAGATCTGCCCCTTCATTGCTGAGTCCTGTTACAACACTATTCCTCATGTAATTCTCACTCAGGCTAACAAGATATGATTTCAGGTTACATCCAGGCTATAATGAAGGTGGGAAAAATGGACTTGAACTAGTCCCATAAAGCCTCAGTGGTTTTGTGGACCTTAAGCCCTGTGGCTACCTGTGTTGTAGGACGCAACTCAGAATACCATGAATTAATTAAACTGATAACTCTTCAGGCCAGTTTTGATACAGGAATTGAGCACAGTCACAGACATTAAAATAAGTAGGATTTTAGTACTGTCCTGAAATAAAATATGTGGAATACCCACCAAATATAGATCTCCCTTCATCTTATGGAAAACATTTTAAAAAATCCTGCGAAGAAGTTCACAGAAAATCAGCAGAAAGCAGATAGCTGGTTGGACTCTGTCTCAACCTGTTCTCAGCAGATAACCAAGAGCATAAATCAATGTCTGTAAATCTACCCCCTTTCCTGAGTTCAACCTCATCAATAATGAAAATACAGCTTCAATCCAAGTTTCAGCCCCATGGGCATCTGTGGTGCCTCTCTAGCATCCCTCTGTAACCTGTGGGCTCATGACAATAACACATTTCTTTTATAGTCATTGGAATAAATAGGTCAAAGCAAGCCTGGTAATTTTCTGCAGGATTCTCTAAAGCTGTGGTGGGACGGGTTTGCCATCCTGTTGCATTCTGCTTTAGGTATGTTTATGTACTGGGCATGTTTCACAGACACCTAACCTAGAGTCAAGACATACCCTTCTGATAATGAAGCCTCCCAGAGGAGACTAGTTTGGAGATTTAGAAGCAAGTTCTCGTGACTGAATCATCATCATTCAATTGTTCTCTTTTAAAAATAATTTCATTATGTAAACAATTAAGTACGATTATATGGATTTAGAAAGCTTTTACGCCAACTTGCTCTTGCAGTGACAAGTTATAACATAAGCCTTAACACCACTTCTGACAGACTTTGCCTAGACAAACACTTTTCTTTGGTTACCACAATCCCTTGGGTCTGTACCTGTGGTGCCATCAAACCACCTGACTGTCATGAAATCTGGTGGGACATGAGCAGAGAGCGTGGATGTATGAGAAACATCACCTCTTCTCTGGCTGAACACTGATTCCAGACCTCCATCCGAAAGAACAGCATCAAACAATGACAGAGGATGAGGGAGACAGCACCCAGCCTGATGTGAGACTGGGTTGGTTCACCCAGGTTGGTCATGGCCATCAGTCTTCCATCCAGAGACAACCTCTCCATCCAAAAAGCTGAACTCTGCTCAACTTTGCTTCATAAGGCAAAGACCAAAAGAAATAGGTAATATATTCTATTTTAGATGTTTGATAGCAGGCGTACTGGGAGCAGAATTAATGTGAACTTTCACAGGCACTTATCACATTTGGTGAGGTCTATGAACAGCTCTCCCCTGCCAGTTTGACCACTCTGTGTTTCTCCTCTTCCATCCTGAAGAACTTGCTAAAAGTTAATTCAAATGATTCTATGACTGCACAAATATTTAAGTGACTAAAATTAAGTATTTTCATAAATATTTCCAGACTGAAGGCTTGTTGTCTCTGACTTCTGCTAGAAGTTCTTTTCTGAAAAAACAGACTCCACCTAAATTAAATTCTGTAGCTTCCTTCTGGAGAAAGGGGAAAAAAAGAAAAAAAAAAAAGATGGGCACATCTGTGTAAGTTACTAAACTAACTTTGAGAGAAGTCCTCCAGCGGACAACAGCTGCTTTCTCTCGCCTCTCATATTTAATATCACTGTATGTAATCTTAACAGCTGTATTTACTACAAATTCCCTGTGAGTTTTTTGGGTCATTCACTTTCTAAAAGCATAACCCAGAAATGCATGCTCAGGGTGTTAATGCTCATATGCAGTCACCTTGGCTTGACTCACACGCATAATGGCTCCTTGGGTGATTAGCAGTTTTCATCATCGGGTCCTACACGATTAAAAGAAACCTTAATGGCACTAAAAATATCAGGAGTCAGCTATTTCATACTAATGACTTGTTAATGTAACATTATTGCTGGTGCTTTAACTACTGTTGTGCTTAAATGCTGCTGCACTGCATTCATGAAGGACTTCGGGAAAAAGGAGAGTATGGTGCTGAGACTTACTGCATTAAGAGGTCGGTTTAACAGATTGTTTAGTTTTGGTAATATAATTTGACATCTAAACATAAGCTGAGAAGGATCTCCCACAAAACCTTTGATAATATGATTCATTGTCAAATGTTTGTTTTGCCTATCTGGTACTCATTAATTAATTCTTTTTAATATATCTTGGATTTACTGATTTGGAAAAAGAGAATTATTCTTATTGATGTTGCTAAAATATCCAGGTGGCTTGAATTTCACCAACTAGATGGTATAATCTAGCACATTTGTGTAGACCTAATCAAATCTCTACTAACAGATGTGAAGAGCCCAGCATGGGAGCAAATGTTTGTGTCTATATGATAATTAAATTACCTCAATAAAGAGAATAAATGAACAATGATGACTATAGTTTTTTTAAACCTAGGTTATCTTCCTCATGCACAGCCTCTATTAACCCCTTTAGCAATTGGCAAAACTTGAAGTTTTTCAGAATGAACCATGATTTTCAGGTAGTGCCTTTGATTATATCTACCAACCAGGCAATACGACTGACTTGTTAAGAATTCCTATGCATCCCCATTAATGGAAATCAAATAAATAGTAAGTTCTGCATTAATGATATGCTGTGTATTTCATTTCACATAAGCAGTTCAGAACACATCAGTCTGTGTTTTAATTCCTCTTTTAGTTTCCTCATTCTTGGGGAATTGCTTTGATTATTATTGTAGCATTCTTAAAGATCTTTGTCTAGATTTTAAATGTGCTTAACAAATAAGCCTTAATGAATAGGCTTGTCTCCTGCATATGAGCTGGATGTAGCTGCATGGGCATTTCTGAGAGCCCCAGTAAGCACCTGAGTGAACCATGTGCTGCTAGGCATCTTCAGATCTTGCCCTCTAAACGTGGTTTGCCACACAACCTGATAACTTTATTTGAATACCTATAAAGTACAACAAAAACCTCTGTTGTAACCCATCACCGAATAATCATTTCCCTAAAATTCACTTCAGGGAGACGTATAAAAACAAGCTTCATGAGATAAAAAGACATTTTAAACCTATCTTTGTTTTAAAGGAGGCCTTGTGGAAGTGAGATGCTTCCACAAGAAAGGGAAGCTAGCCCTTAGTAGCGGTATTGCTTAGATATCATTAAGCAGGCCAAGCTGCAGCTGGAGTTCAAATCACTTCTGACCATGTTTTTGCTACAAACAGGGGAACAGTTCTTTCTCTGTTCACTCCACGGCATGCTCTGACCTTGCTGGAGGCTAAGTAATGTCACCAGCTGCATGTGTAACATGGTCATTGGTGATGAAAAGTGAACCAGTGTAGCTCGCCTGGGGATGCAACCCCTTTTAACATATCTAACATTCTTGCAGGTGTGGTGGTTTTATTTGTGTGTTTTACTGTGTTTGTTTATTTGCCTGCCTAACTAACTCATGTCCTCTTGCCCACTGCAGATAGAGCCTTCTGATTTAACATTCCTGAAACTTTGAGTGTTTAGGATATAGATTGTTTCCAGTCTCAGGATGTAAAGGACATGGGATAGAAGCAAGAGAGATTAGGGCCCTTTTCCTCAAAGTTAAACAACTGGATTGGTTTTCAGGCAATGGGGCCCTGAAATAGCTAAATAAAAATAGTCCTGCACTTACAAGGAACTCATAGATTGTATTTCTAGAAGGCCTGACTGAGAAGCTGATATGACCAGCAGCACTTGGGAATAGCCCAAACACATAAAGCAGTTACCTCCTGGTGTCATAAAGAGATCTTTAGTCAGATGAAGCGAGGCAGCAGCAGGGCTGGAGTCATTTGGGAGGCTAATTATGTCCTCTTTAAATTAATCTTTCTACTAAACCTTCTGTGCTGTGGGAGAGAAACAAAGTCAGGAAATGGGCTAGTCACTCCCAGATCAGTAAGTCCCTGACGACGGACTGCTTCTGGGAAGACCCATGGACAAAGAGAAGCTGGCTTTTACTGGACATCATTGCATTCACATGAACAACAGTGCAGCTGGAGATTGGTGGAAAAGGGGCAAAAACCACTCAGCAAAACAGAAGCTGGAACAAACAAGTTCCCTTTCAGGAGCTGCTGTAGTGTGATTGCTACATCTTTGATTGCTCACGGGTTTTTATTCCCAGATGAAGTGTTGCAGCTATCAGCTAATGCCAATATATTTCAATTTCCCTTCTTAGCTCTCTGTGGGCCTGACAGGACACAGGCATCTCCCAAATTTCCATGGCTGTTGTCATGGCTGTTGCAAATTAACATCTCCAACAGGTAGGTATTCACAGTGCAAAGTTCCTACTGTCCTGTACTATAGAGGACTGTATACATGCATTCAAATAAAATGTTGGTTTCCTGAAATACTGAAATATTTCTTGAAATGTTGATTTTTGCTTTGGCATTTGAGGTCCACCTACGTGTGGTTTTTTTCTATTGGGATTAATTTTCTGCCCTGTTATGGTTTTCCTGGACTGTGTACATCTCACAAACGCATCGTTATATAAATGCTTCAGTTTCCTCCTTCCCATGCTATGGAGAGTGAAAGCCTGAGTTCATACCCACGCTCCAGACTGGGAGGCAGTGCCTATGCCCGCAGCTAACTTCAGCTCCACGTGCCAAAAAGGATGATACCACGTTTTTCATCCACACACCATACACTTAAGGTTGGCTAAACATGAGCTCCAGAGTCCAAACCTTCGCAGCCTGGGCACTGTGAGCCAGTGGCCCGAGACAGACACTTGGTGCCCTGCAAACATCAAAATTAGCCAGGACTGAATTCTCAATCAACAATATTTTCTAATCATTTGTGCTCACGTGAAAGTCCATCTCTTCTGCCAAATGTACACATAAAACCAATTTCACTCTTTTCAATTTGCATAGCTCTAACAGGGATGCATCAGCAACTACTTCCTCCTTGTCTACCTATCCAAAGCAGGACCTGATAATGAAAAGTTTATTTTCTTTTGAAATACTCCCTTCAACGAAGATTTGAGGAAGTTTATTCTGATTAGATGTGGATGCAAGCCTACAGGAAACAAGTAGAGAATGATCTTTTGCTGCCCCATAAACTTGCCTGGCTTCACAGCCAGAGGCATACCTGAACATCACCAATGACCTGTGAAACAAGGAATAGGAAGCAAAGTTACATGTGCATTTGTGTCACCAACACAACCATTAGAAATATTTGTTCAGTTAGGAGCATGGCAGTGAAAGTGATAAAGGGTTTGGTTGGGTTGGGTTGAGTGGGTTTTGCCCCTTCTTGGTGGCTATAGCCATTTTGGATTGACTGGGTGTTCCACATCACTGCCAGCCAGTACAAGCACCGGGCTGCTGTTTGTACTCAAACCTCTGCACTGTAAGGGGCCACCAGCTCATAAACTGTAGTGAAAGGAGATAGGAGTCAGGCTCGAATCTCCCCCTTTTTTCATCTGAGCCTCATCCAGGCCACTGGGTCTTGGATTTCTCTCTTCCACATAGCAGAGGAGTAACACTTGCAGAACTCTGTTTCAACATGGAAGTTTGCTGAGGCAGCATCTATACTTTCTTCACTCCAATTTGTACCATGTCATTGAACAGCAGGGCTAAGCAAACAAGGTCATGGGGGCTGGAAAGGCCCAAGGAAGAAGACACCCCGAAAACAGTGTCCATCTCCCAGGGCAGATGTATCCCAGCCAAAGGTCAAGGCAAGATCTGGGTCTGGAAGGAAAAACCAGGCTGAGCAGGAAGAGTGCTAAGATGTACCCCAACAAATCCCCAAGTCTAGGAAGTGCACTTTTGGGGTGCAATTGAAGCAAAGACAGAGCCAGATGCCTTCTGAGATATCAACACCCTTTCTTTCTGTGACTTGCTTCAAATTTCTCAAATTTCTCAGATCTGTTTTTATCTTTCCATTTCCATCCTGTCTACTTTTATCCAGCTTTTTGTTGCCATGAAGAATCTGAGAAATGTTTTAATGTGAGAGTTTAATGCTTCTTTTCCCCTTTACTCTGCTAAGAATTCCCTGTGAATCATTCTGTGTTTTCCTTAACCACCCTTCTCAGATCCTCATTGTGCAACCAAGTTTTAGCCCAGTTTTTCATAAACAGGTCTGCGTTACACAATTGGGATTTTTTTTTAAAGTGGAAACAGGCTCAGTAATTTGTAAATATGCTTTGGTTGAAAATGAGTTAAAAATACAGTCAAAGAGATTTCGCTTCCCTCCTTTCTCCCATGGTTCATGACCTTTGCTTTTTTCAACTTCCTCAATTTAGTTTCAGTAAATTGTCACAGAATGGCACAACACCTGCCTTGGGTACTTGAGAAATTGACTTTTCCTGCAAATTACCCTGATCAGTGACCTTGTCTGGCTACTAAAGGGGTTTGCAGGAGCAGCACAGCTTTATGTGTGGCCATCTTCCATCTTCTCCTTGGTATTTAGCCCTTTGAAGTTCACTTATCTCCTTAATGTGCAGCTAGTTTTGGATGGAAAAAAAAGCAAGTTACAATGCACTTGTCATCTACAAAACCAAACTACCAGCAGTCAGACAAACTGCTCCATCTCAGAAGGTGCGGAGCAATGCAAGCAGCTCCAGTGATCCCCCTTTTCAGAAGAATGCGTAGGATTTCTTTTTCTCTTCAGCTGTTAAATGTTCAAATACTGGTTGATGTCATTGCAGCGGAGCGGTGTTTACTAGAGAGGATATAACAAGGCTGACCTTTGCCTCCTTTCTTTAAAAAAATAAAATCATCTGTTGTAAAAAGTCACTATTCTCTGAGGAAAAGGCAAAAATCTGCTCCTCTGCACACTGCACAAGTGTTAGGGCAGAGGTTACTTCTGGAAACCTAAAAGGTAAAATTCTTTTTTTTAGGCCGAAGCTTTGATTTCACAGTAAAACGTGAAGGGGTTATTTGTTTAATTAATAATTAATTGCTCTGGCAGCTAACAGGTGCCAGGTCTCAAGTATGGCTCCTGGGGCAAGCGGCCCAAGGGGAAGCGTGATTCACAGCAACCTTGAGCAAATTGGCCCAGGAGAAAGTTCTGGAGCTACTTCCCATGTCCTTGTCAAATATCAAAGAAAAACAGTTAAAATGCAAACTTATATTAAGCATTGTACTTAATTCTGACAAGCTTTTAGGATCGAATTGCAGACTTCAACAAAGGGGAATTAGTCTGGGCTCTTCAATGGGGGGGGTGGGAGAGCTGTTTGAGGGCTATATGCATAGCTCTCATCTTATTTTTCACATCTGTTCTGTTTAATTTAGCTAAGCACTTTGAGTCACAACTTGCGGCTGAAAACTCGAATCCTATTTTACCTGGGACTCCAACTGATATTCTAGATCTTAGAAGGAAATTAAAAAATGCCTGAAAGATTACATTATCTAATAAATTTCCCCCACCCCACTCTCTTTATTTTTGCAACTGGTGAAGATTTATTGCTTAATTGCAATTTAAGAAAAATTTTAATACGGTCGAATGCAAATTCTGTTTGAACACGTGGAGAGATTTTTCTTCCTTTCCTTCTTTTCCCCTTATCTTGAAAACAAAAAGCCTAACTATGAAAAGACCACAAATAAGTTTTGGGTAAGGAAAAAATAGCAGAGAGCTGTTTTCTTTATTTATATTGCTGTCCTTACCCTGATCCCCTCTCAAGATTTGCGATTTTAACCTTCTAACACCATTCTGAACTGCGGAAACATTACCCTTGTTTTAGAGAGAGGGAAATTAAGACAGTGGGCCGGTAATGTAAGAGGTCTGTGGCCATGGACACGCTGTGTGTTTGGATCAGAAATGATCTTCAATCTCCTGGTTCCCGGAAGGGCACGAGCACAGCGGCTGCATGAACAGAGTCCATGCATCGTTCCTCGCGCAAGGATCCACACCGGCTCCATGGCAGCACGGAAGGAGCAGTGTGGGAGCATCACGGCCTGTGCTCCTCCATCAGGTCCCCTCACCTCTGCCACGGCATTTCCCAGCCACCCGGGAAGTCGCTGGGTGCTGCTGGCTCTGACGCTGACACTGGTTCTCACCCTGTTATCTCCCTTTTCTCCTCTGGTTGTTCTGCTCACTGCCCCTCACCGTAGCCTTGGGGCTTACCTTATCTTTGTTAGGGGCTGGACACAGCCTCTGTCTGAACCGGACAGAGGCCCCCAGTGTTACGGCTAATAGAAGCTAATGAGAATAACAAACCACAGTGACATGGTGCTCCTCTGCTATTAGCGGGGGCAGAGAGATGAAAGAGTATAAGGTAAGCGAGTCCAAAATCCTGGTACATTTAGATCATGAGGATTTAGCTGTGATCTCCCTTGCCCTAGGGTCAGGTACGGCGTGTGAGCTACCCTTGAGCTCTGTCACTGCACGTGGGACTGAACTGGACTGGAAGCCACATCCAGCCCTACCGGTGCGGCTTGGCGCCCAAATCACAATATGGGGACACTGGGGGTGCGACGCTGTCCTCCACCAGGCACTGCAGCCAGACCCTGGCATCTTTAAGCCCTTTTTAAAATTCGGCTGTGTGGTTTATCTCAATGTGTTGTTGGTTTGACCTGGCTGAAAAGCAAACCAACCCCAGTACGAACGCAGGCTCGGGCACAGAACTTCACTCAACAAGTAGCTTGGTTTGAGAGAGAATCATTTGTACTTCCTCATTTTCTTACAATAGAGATCAGCCTGTTCAGAAAATCAGTACTCAACACCATGTTTTACCATAAATTAAAACAATTAAAACACAAATCACATCTTGAATCTGTTAACTTTCAGATAAGTATAATTAGACCCCAAAATGCTTTAAGTAGTGTTTACGCATTTATTTACCAAAAGACAATTATTTAAACAAAGAAACATTTCCAGTTAATTGATAGAAAGATATGAGAAAATGTAATTAATCATCATTAGAGTACGCAGCCGTTTATTGTTCAATGGCACATAACTGTGGGAACTGCTGGCTGTGACACCCACCGCTCCTGTCTCTAGGACTTGGTCTAGGAGGACAAAGGAGGTGGTGGTTGTGCACTGCTGCAGACCTAACGCACAGCCCTTTCCCATCCTGCATGTCCCAAAAAACCACGGCTGCTGCAGCCTTGCCCAGGAGAGGACTGACGGTGGAGACCAGGGGATATCAGCAGAGATGTTTGCCATGGAAGGCTCCCCGATCCTTTGGATCCAGCTCCAGCAGATCTGAAGTGCTACAGAGAGCTCCTGCCTGAAACTGTTAACTACACAACGAAGGTCTTTTCCTCAGCCCTGTACTGACAAACGGGAGAGACCGAAATGACTCAGTGCAAACAAATCCGGTGGAAAGCAGAAGAAATTATACACGTCAATAGAATTACACCAGCGAGGGAAGAAGAAAGAAGTCCTATATCCTTAAGCTATTTGAGTCTCCAAAGCACAATACAACAATATTACCTTTTGTATGATAAGAGAGCTTTTTATTCCAATGTGATGTGAAGTAGCTTTGCGTGAAAGATTTCTTCTGTGTTTTCAAAAATCGTTCTGGTTTCCCAGAGGGAAAATGGGGATTACACCAGTAAACCCTGAGCAAGCTTTCCCACTGCAGGAGCATTTATTCAGTACAGAACCAACACTGATGACTTCCTTAATTGCAGCAACTTGGACAATTACTTTCCTTTTCTCATAATGCCTTTTGAAGCCAGACAAGCTGCCTCCTGTAAGAAAGGAACCTTTCTAAGTTTGGGTTTTTATCCTCCAAACTACTTGTGAAGGATCACCACAACTTTCTCCACTGTTCAGAAAGAGCTTGCAAGAAAACTCAAGTTTTAAAAGTCAATACTACCATTTTGCTGCCATAAGCCTACTTTGTTCTTAATTCACTGGGATTCCAAAAGTAGAAAACCTTTACAAAGACATCTGAAATTTCAGCTGTTTTCATCACTGCGGTTGAATTTCATCAAGGCCATGAAATTGTCGTGTGGATGGTGATAAACTCTTTCCAAACTCTCTAAACTTCTGCTGGATTAGAACAGGGTACATCCCCTAAATTTATAGATAACTGTGGTCTCTGAGATAATCACCTACTTTTTGCAAGGTCAAGAACCATAGGAAACAGTGATTCCTGGCAAAATTCTGTCCTGGGGGATTACATCAAATTTACCTAATTTCTTCGTTCACCCCTGCCTCCAGTCCTTCTCCTCCTTACTGTGGAATTAAATGCTATGCAGTACTGTGCTGTAGCTACTACAGATGCTGTTGTGCTTCACGTGGGGGAAAGCTCCAGTATCAGTAGAGAGAGGGGCAGTTCCCTTCGCAAGCGCAGGGTATGCAGACAGCACTCAAGCTGGCGAGACCTTCTGGAAGTCATGACTGTCCAGGACACCTGAGCTGTCTTAGGAAAGACACAGCTTTACGAGAGGATAAGAAAATGTAAATTTTCTCACTCATGCTGAAGATTCCATCCATGCAGGAACTAACTGCTGTATGTCAGCACAACTGTGCAGAATATTCACGTGTGAATGGCAGCACACACGGAGCAATCTATGCATTGCACTAGGGGACCCATACAGTCTTTTGTAGCAGGACACACAAAAACGACTATCATGTTTCACTAGGTTCTGACTAGTACCCAGGCAGCTACATTTCTGGAAGTAAATTTAATGTCATTCTTTTTTTCCCTTTCATTTCTTCTCAAAACCTGTTCTTCAGTCTTAGGTCTTGTGACACGTTAGTGTCACGCATCCAGGAAAAACCTCCTTGCAGTACAGATGATCTCTAAGTCGGGACACAGCAGCACACAAGACAACGAACACATTTCTATAGAAAGATTTTTCCTTCAGGAAAAACCTTTCAGGATTCTTTAACCTGAGAGACAAAATAGTTCTCTAAGTCCTTAGTTGAATAACAGGTTACTGGTCTGGCCAGTAAAAGGCTTACTAATGCTCCAGAAGGAATAGAACCAATTTACCTAGCTGATGAATTGCAACAAGATCTTGGTAAGAGAGATGACCGCTTGAGCAGCCAGAGTGGGGTACCGGGGCCTGCAGAGGATGGAGCTCTCGCTGTGATCACTTCCAGTCCACGCCAACGCTCTAGTAATTAAGAAAAGGAACCATAGATAAAAGCTCTGGCCTGTCCTCCATCTCAGCAAGTGGTAAATGAGCTGGTAATAGTTAGACAGAGAAGGGGGAGGACCTGAAATGCATTACTAGTATTTGATGTAAAAAGTTTGATATAATAAAAAATTATGCTTTTTGTCATACAAATGCAGCTTTCCATAAACAGCCCCAAGAATAGGAAGCACATTGTTCAGATTTCCTGCTTTTCCTGGGTTTAGATGATTTGGTTTTGCTTTTTATTAAACACGAAAGATTATTCTTAGGAGTACAAGCTATTTTCACGCATAAGCAGTAAAGAAGAGGGCCCCCACATCTTCAGTGCCTGGGAGGAGGTGTAGTAAAACATGAACTACATTAATTCTAAATACTGCTTCAAAATTATTGATGTTATATTGCCACAGAGTTCTTTTGACTTGCCTGAACATCTTAATCGCTAAACTAATTGAGGACTTAAGTCCTTCCCATTTCTTCAGTTCTTTCATCCTCAAGAAGCGTATTTCTGTAGCTGTGGATCAGTCAGGCCTGAGCCTTTTATTAGGTACATCACTTGCGGAGTCTACATTTAATTTATACCTCACATTCTTCATTTCCTTTTCCCTTTTTCTTTTAAAGCCAGACCATCTTCACTCATTTCTCTTTAGCTATTTTTAATTTGCTTTTCCTGATTTGGAACAAAATGCATTAAAAAAAAAAACCCAGCCCAGAGAGTGCTATAACATCACCATTGAGAAAAACAAAAACAACAAAGAAAAGCAAACCATGATATGATCCACAGGGCATTTAGAACCTGTAATAAGGGGCAATTGCTAAGTGAGGATAAAGATACACAATACATCATGGAAAATACTTTGAATTTACAGTCCTTCTGATTTAGTCTTATTAGGACCAGGAGCTATCACTTTCTCCTCTGTTTTACCACACTTGACAACATTATATAGATGAAGGGACCACCCACTCAAATTCAAAGATGTATTTGAATTATATCATCCTTGAAAACTCACATTGTGGGACAGTTTCTTCTCTATTATATCAAAGGGTTCAGCTGGTTTCAGAGTTGCTCTAGATCAAAGCCAGGGTCAGAATCAGCTTCTACTACATTTGCCTGGAAAATACAAGTTGTTCTTCAAGAAAACTCATGAAAAAGGTACAGGGAGGACATTTCCCCCCAGGATGACTCCCATTTGGGAGGCACTATCAAAAGCAAACTGAACACTTTCAGAGTGAAGATGGTCTGGCTTTAAAAGAAAAAGGGAAAAGGAAATGAAGAATGTGAGGTATAAATTAAATGTAGACTCCGCAAGTGATGTACCTAATAAAAGGCTCAGGCCTGACTGATTCAAAATATTTTTAGTTCACAATGTTCTGGGCCGTGCATATACATGTATGTATAGAAAGTCCATGTTTCAAATCTCCCAATGAAAAACTCACTTTAAAAGGGAGAGGGGAATTAGGCAACCCTGGTTTTTCATTAAAATATGAATCATTTTAATCAAATAAAACATGAGCATCATTAAGCTATTCTAGTTTAAAAGAATATTTCAGTGGACAATTTTTTGTCAGTCCTAGTTGCACCTGGCTGTTTCACCAGAGACAAAACAAAGAATTTCTCCTTCCCTCAGAAACACAAAACAGTATGGAGATTTGTGGCATGTCTCTTACAAGCCGGGTCCAGAGCGATTCCCTTCAAGGACTTCAAGTGTAAATCAACACTCACCCTGAGACCCTTAATTTGCACCTGCCATAGCATTCACTTACTGACCTAGCACCCAAAGAGCTACTCGCATCCCCTACACATACTTTCCTCCAAAAGATAACTAGCTCTTTCAGTGGCTTGTGTGATATATAATATCCACTGCAACATACTGGTGGAGGCAAGAAGCTGTTTAGTTGATGAGGAGAGGCAGAGATGGATCCAGTCTCCCTCCCGGCCACTGTAATATAACAGGTCATTTCACATGCATTAAAGACTCCACATCTAACGGCCCCAGCGCCACCACCCAAGGAACCAGCAGTCTCTCCCCTGCAGCCCAGTGACCAAGCTCTGCCTGCCTAGAGATTTTAGGGACCAGCCAACCCCCCCTCCTCTTCTGCAAGTCATTATGGTAAGCAGTTGCGGGAGGCGGTTGCAGATGGCACTGTTCGCAGAGAAGGAGTTGTCCCAAGTTGTGGGGGGCAGTTCCTCTGCTGCCAGGGCTGGAGCAATGCTGCCATCTCCTCGCTGTCACCCCCTTCCCAGAGGAGCAAGACCCGGTAAGCACAGATGTCCTGTTACATACATTGAAGCTTCTAGACAAACTCATTGCCTTGCATGAAAAGGGATACCCCTTTGTGCCCATTATCTTAGACGTGAGCAGAGACATCTCAGCCCACTGAACTGCATGATAGAACTAAAAGATACTCAGGTTTCCCCAAAAATGTTTTTATTTTTCCTTTCTCATTCAGCTCAGATTTTTTTTCCCCTGGTAAAAATAAGATTTCCTCAAATTTCTGGACCTCTGGGCACAGTAGCAGTTGTGTCTAAGCTGCAGGTACCTGGAAGATGTAGTACCATTGCACACAAACAGATCTGTTCCTAGCTAATATTCATGTCCAGGTCACCCAGGATGCCTGCACAGATGGTTTGTGCTCACTCCCAGGACAGTCCTGCTGCTCCCAGGACACACAATACCTTTTCCATGTCCCTACCACAGCTCGTCAGGGATGCTCAATAAACCCTCCATACTAAGAATGATGATACTAAGACAGCAGAGGGCTACAGAATTAACACAGCAGTGGTGAGAGGCATTTCAGAATCCATGCACGCCTTTGCAAGAGCGTTCTCCTGACACACTTCTAGTCATTTGTCCAGTAGCACAGAAATACTCTTGATTTTCATGTATGAGGCTTGAATCATTTCCCACAGCCTGGCTCATTGATATTAGCATGCTTTCTGGTGCTCAGCCTGAATTTTCAGCACTGTAGCTCACCTACGTACAAGTGTGCAGCAGACATGTCCCCAGAATTCCACTGCTGGACATGTTATTCATTCCTTGCAGTGTGGATGTATACATAAACTGTTATATATGATGAGCTGAGCTTGGAAAGAAATGGGATGAGAAAGTAAATAAATAAAAGCTCAACACTGAGGCATGTCGGAGAACTGAGTTCTAGCTCCTGCCGCAGAGAAGATCTAACATTCAGCATGAGCATTTGGTCTGAAGCAATAAGCCCTGTTGATCTTCACTGGCTTTGAACACAAGTACAGTTACAACTGAAAAAGCACCTGAATAGTTGGGCTGTCACACAGGTAGATTTGGAGAACACCCCAGAAAGTATAAGCTTTAGGATTTTACTGAGATCTCCAGAGTGAGCTGGGAAGAGAGGATTCTTGTCTGGCTGGAGAAAAACACTATGTCTCTAAGCTGTGTTTTAGTGGTCAAGAAATTATTACTTCTGTAAAGCTCACCTGACAGCTGGATCCTCTCATGCTAGGAACTACATACCAACAGGCAACACCTGCCTTGCAAAAATCCCTGCAAAAACACACAAGGCAAAAAAAGTAAGCTTTGCTATATCTGGTTTACCTATGAGAAGCAGAAGCACACCTCCAGCAGCGAGTGAGCCTCTGAATATACCTACAAGCGTATTTGCTGAGATTACTCCTAAAGACAGACCTCTCACATCCTTCCAGCCACAGCCCTGAAACCAGGCTGGGACAGACACGTAGACAATAAGCCAGTCAGTGAAATACAGAGGCCATGCAGATGTGATGTATTGCCGCTGTCGGGAAGACACCTGTGTGCGGTACCGGTGCAGCCTCAGTGACTGCTCATTAGATTTGTGACAAGTCTCAGAAGGCTAAAAAAAACCTCAGAAAATAAATTGCCAGGTCTACTCTATACACCAGCTTCCCTGTCCAGAGGGCAGCCCCAAGCATAGGGTCAGCAGCAGTATCCATATGGTTTTCGAACCCTTGTTTCGGGTCAGTGTGCCCCTCAACTCCCATCTGTCCCTGCACAGGTGATGCTGGGGTCTGCGTAAGGACAAGGTTGGTGGTTTTGTCTGCCCACTATAGTCTCTTTGATGTCACGACAAGGGCAGATGAGGCAGACAAAGATCTATGGGACAGATGGAGAATGCTGGGGCTAGTCTGCCCAACATACTACATGTAACGATATTTGTAAGCAGATGAATTATCCACCCCTTGGAAATACCTATTGCTGCTACCAAAGGCAGCCCAAAGGATGTTGCTGTGAGCAAACACCATATGACAAACACAGCCCTCAGGCACAGCACTGCTCCTACAGTGCACACAGACACAGAACATTCTGAGTTGACCTGTTTTTTACTGGGCGAGAAAAGCACGAGCCTTAATAACCTTCTCAGAACAAGAATATTGCCCATAAACTAGTCTTCAATTCAAATTATGCTGGAAAGGGATGAAGAATTAGGCCCATGTCTTTCAGCAAACAGTAAAAGCAACCTTGCAGGAGGTTGTGAGATGAGTTGGGAACAGGCTATATTTTTATACAGTGGACTTCATTCAAAAATTCCGTTTCTTCATTACCAAGTGAGAAGCAAGAGCACCATAGTGGCCCTTAGGGCAGGGTTTTTCTTTTTGCATTGTTTTTGTCACACATCATTAAAAAATTAGTTCTTACCAGACCATTTTCAAAACCACAACATATTCTTATGCACCACAACACATTCCTACTCTTCCCTCCCCTCTGTGACAGGTATTTAATTGAGCTAGAACTTTGTTTCTACTAAGATGCAAATTTGGAAAAACAAGATCACTGTTGCCTCAGGCTAGGTTAGCTGAAGATAAAAAAGCAACACCTGTTTTAGGTATGGCCATGTTGAAATGCAGGTAGTCCTCAGGCAACATACCCATGGTAACCAACTACAAAACTTGTCCTTCTTGTTTGCTTCCTGGAGACTACAGCATAGATACGGATTGAGAAGTCTGCGCGTAACATGGATTTTTTTTTCTTTTTTTAATAATATTGCCTTGTGAAATGTTGCTCATTATCATTTTTAATGTGACATAGAAGACAGCTTTCCATTTAAGTTGCCCGTTAGTCTGATTAATAACTTATTTTTATTTTACATTTTGTGTTTTATGCTGCCTGCGAGGCAAATATTATCAGTGTTTTCCTACAAGAAGTAACACAATTCACAGAACACATTTTATGCCCTGAGATCAGAGAAATAAGTTTAGATTTATAATACCCAAGGACTGTGGCTTTTTATGAAGTGTATAAAGAGGGCATGTTTAATTATGTTTTGTTTATATCAGTGCTTTGTCTGCAAAAATAACATGGATTACCATATTTTCCTATCATTGGCAGTTATTTCTAATGATTGATTAAGCTTCTTAAGTACAGAATGGATTAAATCGCAATTTCTTGCGAATAATTTGGGAAAGAAAAGATACAACTAACCACCCTATTAAAGCAGGAAAGATCAGAGCCTGACCACTCGAGGCAGAGACCTGTCCATCTTTTATAGTGACAACAGCCAAAAAAAAAACCCCAGCAAAATGCTCGTTTGAAACTAAAGTACTAAATATGGAGAGCTAGATCCTAAAAGCTGTAGTTTACAACCTCTACAACTATTCCCAGAGGTGGCCTGACCCAAATCGTTTATCACGTTGGTCACAGCATCAGGGCCATCTCATTTGAGGGACCCTCTACATCCCCACCGTCCTGCTCTCGGTGGGGCAGGACCATGCCTTCTCCCACACGTGCTCCTCCATGCTGAGCTATGCTCACAGACACGGGAGGTTTTTAAAAAATGAAGGCATTGAATATTCAGAAGTGCTGGAAGCCTTACACCAGCAAAAAGCCGTATGACCAGGCTTTCCATCTTGGAAAGGAAACAACTCTCCCAAAATATCTTGGCATGGTACCAGCTATGATGAGGGGAAGGCGTTTGGTGCTTTTCCGGGAGCGAGTGATGCCAGCTGCAAGGTCAAACCCTGCAGCATCCAACCATCCAACCCTCCGACCCCCTTTGCTGTGCGTAGTACCGCGGCAGCTTCGCTCACCTGCGCGTTATCCCTGCGAAGGGATCATAAAAAACTACCGACAGGCTTCTGTTAGAAGCAGGGAGAGATCGCCGGGCTTGTTTTTTTCAGCCGGGAAAAGGCTTTTCAGGGGTGGTGAGCAGAAGTGGTTGTCAAATACCATCTAGTGGTGGCGAGGCAGAGCGCAGGGGTGC
>NW_010273812.1:0-9255 GCF_000690775.1 Eurypyga helias
AAAACTTCTTCACCAAAAGGCTTATCAGGCCCTGGAACAGGCTGCCCAGGGAGGTGGTTGAGTCACCATCCCTGGAGGTATTTAAGAGGCTTGTGGAAGAGGTTCTGAAGGACATGGATTGGTGGTGGTATTAGCAGTGTTGGGTTAATGGTTGGGATTGATGATCTTAAAGGTCTTTTCCAACCTAGACAAGTCTAATTCTAACTGAAAGACAACAAAATGGTCCAAGTAGTTGAGCCACTGATAAAAAAGGTTAGAAACATAAAGGTATTAAAAAATCTAGAAATTAATTCTGGAAGTGACCAGTGACAGTACCTCTCCATACAAGCTCCCTGTTGTCCATTGTCTTTTTATCCCACTCCAAGTTTGTCATAGAAATCCAGAGGAATAATTTTTCTGGACTCTGTGGAATTAAAGCAGAAGTGGGGGGAAATCTCGAGGTGGAGGATCCTTCTTGCCTGACACCTGTTCAGCATTTGTACATAGGAAGCAGTGTCAGAGGTTTTCGGGTTACTCAGCCACTCTGTGCGAGGTGCCCACCCCCCAGGGGTCTCACCCATGTACTTGCTCCCTCTCCGTGAGGGCCAGCATCCGTCATGCTGGGGCTACCATCACTTCTGTATGTTGTCATCATGCAGGTCCTGTGCCCAGCAGGAACAACTCTTTGTGCAGGTTATTCAGCTATTACTCTCCAGGAGATCTCTCCATCGGCATAGGCCCTACTCTAATAAGCAGCAAGGCAGGAATTAGGCTCTCCAATGAAAACAACTGTCAGTTTATTTGTTTGGGTTTTGATTTCAACATAGCAATCTCCCTGCAGAATGTTCTAGGAAAGCACAAGTGAAATGTTTTTTTCTGTGAAATGTAATTAACATAGTTTTCTTCCTGTTGCAAAGTATAATTGCAAATATAAACCGAAGCACAAGAATGGGGTTATTTTGGGCAATGGTTTGTGCATCAAAATACTATGATGAGTTTGGTTTGTCAAAGTTAAGGCAGGGCAGACGTCTCTCTCCCTTCCTGTTTAAACCAGTGGTCTGGGAAGGGTTGCTGTAACCTATAATGACGGTTAACTCACCAAAAGGAACTTGTTTCCCCCAATCTATAAATGCAGTTTTTCAAAGATTGAACATATGCCACAACATGCACACATTTTGTGATCCTGTTTGACATGATAAACCCTGTTCTGATCACAAGTAATATTAAAACTTACACAGAAATATTTCTGACAAACCTGATACACTTTCTCATACACAGCTCACACAAAGATGTGGAATAATTCCTTCGAAGTCAAAGAAATGAGTCAAACTTTCCTCTGAAAAAGCATTTCCTAACCATGGAAGAACTTGACAAACATGGGAGCATTTTTCATGTTTCACTCTGTATTTGCAATCGCTCTTCAGGTGGCAAAGCATTTGCACACATACACAGCTGAGCCCCAGGAGCTTTTGAGAGAAGTGGAACACAGCACGACGTGGCTGCACGGTCGCAGCCTAGGAAAGCGGCGGAAAGGCATCTCCTGCCCGGAGGTCATTTTACCCAGATGGGTAATTCCCTGCAACGTGTCCCCACATGCAAACATATAATCCCAGATGGAAATAGAGGACTGAAATAACAGGTGGTTTACTTTCCCCTGCTCTCCAAACAAGGTCAATCATTAAACAAAAATTCATTAAACAAAAATTAAAAGCTACATTCCATCAGTGGAAAGCCTCACTAATATGAGTATGTGTAACACACTTACTGGAATTGTTTGGCTCAGAAAGATTTACAGTAATGACTATTGAGCCCAGATCCAATGTACCTTAAAAAAAAAAGTCAGCTGCTTCCTACCTTATTTTCTTAAATCACTGCAGGAAGTTACAAGTAAATACTTTGGCCTCTGTCCGTGAGAAAGGACACTGCAGCACAAGCAGCATGGCTGAATAAAGCACTGGGCAGAATCAGGCAACAAAACGGCACAAGCAAACTCCTCGCATTGGACATAGCTCAGGTAAAGTGAAACAAGGCTGATCTGGTGGGGACCACACAGGATCAAACCCCTTTTGCTTGAGAGCTTCTCTCCCCTGACAATTGAGCACAGGCTGGCACTGCTGTGGCCCTCTCCACTCTCTGCCGAGCCTGTCTGGCTGTCCCTCTGCACTGTCAAGGTCCGGGGCTTGTGGCAGGCTCACACACCTGGTCAAGAAACGTGCTGAACCTTCAGCAGCAGCATCACTGCCACTGCCCAGGGAGGTGCCAAAACAACCCAGGGACATCGAGGGGTGCTTCTCCAGGCCATCAAAGCATGTGTTAGAAGGCTATAGGAGTGCACATGGCTAAGCAGAAGCAGTATATACTCATAGCATATATTTTAAAAATTAATTCTCTAGATACCAGAAGATATCATAGAACGGTTTGGGTTGGAAGGGTCCTTAAAGACCATCTAGCTCTAACCCCCTGCCATGGGCAGGGACACCTTCCACTAGACCAGGTTGCTCAAAGCCTCATCCAGCCTGGCCTTGAAGACATCCAGGGATGGAGCATCCACAACATCTCTGGGCAACCTGTCCCAGTGCCTCACCACCCTCTCTGTGAAGAACTTCCTGATATCTAATGTAAACCTCCCCGCTTTCAATTTAAACCCATTACCCCTTGTCCTGTCACTACAGGCCCTTGTAAAAAGTCCCCTCCTAGCTTCCTTGTAGGACCTAGATATCTATCAGAAGGCATCCCCATCCTAACTGGAAGGTCTTTCTTAAGGTCCAAACCACATTTTCCAAGACAAGAGGAGTGACACAGGAGTAAGAAAGGACGGTGCGAAGACGATTACAACTTTTGATTTCCAGGTAATTGCACAGAGGCCACTGGACAAAACCTGAAGAGCTTCTTGAATCAAATTTCTGCTGAAAGCCAAGAGCCTGAAAGGTGTCCCCTCACATGTGTTTTACCATGTTTTGGCCCATTTGATCTGGCAACTTACTCTGTCACAACACAATATTGACAGCTATGGCTTAGCAAGGATTTTTCCCAGACACCTGACATTTCCAGCGAGCATTTAGTACCAGATTATGCTTCTGGGTCTGTGGAGCCTGTGACAGGTCTAGCCACAAATCAGCAGCAGATGCCAGGGACAGAGATGCTGAGACTGTTGTTCTCCACAGCCAATGCACACCCCCTACCCTCCCAAAACACCATCACAGTGCTACTGCAAGCAGCTGCCCTCCTGCCCACCTACGACTGGGCAAGTGCCAGCAAGCTACACGTAGCCTGAGGCATCAGACACATTTCACTCTTGCCTGCCAGTACAAACTTACAAGGAAAATTCAGTCACAAGCACATAAGTCACTTCCTTCCTCAGCCACATGCGTGAGGCATCAAATCCTAAACTAGCCCTGTTATTTGTCAAGGCCTCAAGGTCCTGCTACGTTTTGTGCTGACAGCAGACGATACATCCCTAACACTCAGATCCATGGTGGCCCAGGCAGTCCTTGCCTGGCCAAGCGGGTAACACAGGCAAGCAGGTCCAAGGAGGGTGGGGGTGCCAGGCACAGCATGGTTTTAGCATTCATCTGACACTGACAGCGATCACTGGGATTGCCACAGGGTCACAATCACAAGGATGTCTCCCTGTGGCCTGTCAGGGCATACAAAAAGGCTTCAAGGTTTCTTCAGGTAAAACAGGCAGGGAAAGGCACAGAAAATTCGCCATGCAAATCATGGAGCCAGCCCAGTCCCGGGTAGGTGGTTTAAGCCAACCATTTTGTGCATTTGTCTGTGTAAGGGCTCTGCCTTGTGCACAGCACACAAGGAGCTCTGCTCGCTCATGGCTCCCATCCCCGGGCCCTGTGTGCCTGAGACCTGTTGCAGGGCACATCTCTCAGACCAAACACTTGGCACACCTGCAGGCTGCGGAGAAAAACCTGACCCTCAGGAGAAGCAGAGATCCAGATTGTCCCTTTGCATATCAAACACAGAGAAACACAGATCCATTCTCTGCAACTCCAGAGGTGTGACAGACTGCTTTATTTCAGGAACATGTAAACCTTTTAAACCGGGATTGTCTAGCAGCCTTCCTGTGCCAGGCTGGTAGCTTATCAGTCATGTTTTGTCTGTCACATCAGCAAGGTAAGTCTGGAGTTCCTGCAGGAAAACAGGCTGCTCACCCTAGGAGAGCAGTCTCCAGGCTGAGCAGTGCTTTATTCTTCTTGAAGAAAGAGCAAGATGTTCACACCAGCCACAGAACATCTCTCCAGTACAAGCTTTGCCTTCCTGGGCTTTAATGCCAAGAAAAGAACAACCCCAAATAAAAGTCTCTCAAGCACACAAACTTAATATCCAGCAGTGTTAGAAAAACACGAGTAGCTGTCAGTAGGTACTTGTATATGAACTGAGTGGAATTATACCCGCACTTTGCTACCTACACCACAAACTAATTCCTTTATGGTTTCTACAGGAAAAAGAGGTAAGAAGAGCATGCCAGCATGCTGTGTCACATACCTTAAGCAAAACCTTCCACTTCTGCCTGGCATGCTGACTGGTTACCAGCCCTTGCTAAGCGTCAGAGCCTGCAGTAGGCTCTGGAAATACAAATCCTACATGCAAGAAAGGTAAGAAACATGCAACATCACCATTTATCTGTCTCTCATCTCCTGGAAAATCACATCACAATAGTTTCTCTAGGTACTTGGCTTGTCACCTGCACACAGTCTCTCAGCTGTCCCACACTGAACCATTTAGACCCTCAGAGCTTTCTCTCTTCTTGAAGAGGTTAGCTTTTGACTTGCAGCCTTGCACCTCTGTCATGGTTTAATCCCAGTCAGCAACTAAGCACCATGCAGCTGCTCACTCACCTTCCCCAGTGGGATGGGGGAGAGTTTCAGAAGAAAAAGTTAAGAAAACTCATGGACTGAGATAAAGACAGTTTATTTAGTTTATTTTCAGTTATTAATGAGACTAATACTAGTACTAATAATGAGTAATTAAAATACTAAAAATAATGTTGATTATATGTAATGAAAAGAAAAACAACAAATCATACAAGTCTTCACCACCCGACAACTGACATCCAGCCAGTCCCCAAGCAGCGAGAGCCCCCAGTCAACTCTCCTCTGCTTATATACAGAGCATAGCATCTTATGGAATGAAATGTCCCTTTGGTCAGTGTGGGTCAGCTGTCCTGGCTGTGTCCTTACAGAGAAGCAGCTGGGAACACAGGTGCAGTATCAGAAACTGAAAAAGTCCTTTCTTTCTTTGGTGTAAATATTGCTTGTCAACAACTGAAAACAACAGTGTGCTGTCAATATTCTTCTCAGCACAAATCCAAAACATACTTTCATACTAGCTTACTGTGAAGAAAATTGACTTCATCTCTGCCAAAACCAGCACAACCTCCTACATCTCTGAGAACTTAAAACCCTTTTCCATGGTCCTCATGTCTACTGGAAATCTGCAAACTGTGAGAAGCAAAATAGCTGTTTTGAGAACAGCTTGACAGAGCCCTGCAGAGCTCTCCCTGATTAGTCCAGCATCCCTGGGAAGGGCCCCTCCTTGCTTTCCCCTTAGAGTGCCCCAGATAAAGCCCTGATGTGAAGCTGTGTACCAGTTGCTTTGTCCCTGCCAGTGTTCTCTTTGAACAGGAGGGAAACCAAGCTAACATTGGTTACTGATGAGGCTTTTGGACCATGAGGCAGAAGTATTTTATTGCTGTCATTAAAAATGCAGAGATTTAATCTCACTGGTGTCCTCATGCATACCTTCTTAACTTAATCTCATTTTCTAGTTAGTCATGGACTCTCAGCCTGCATTCATGCCTTGAAAAGAACAGGACCTTCCGGGATGAAGTTTGGTACATAGGTTGCTGCTGCCAAACCCAGCTAGTACTTTCCCTCCCTTAAGGTGTGCCAGAGCAGACAGCCCAGAGGGAACAACCCAGGACAGTGCCTGGCCACAGAGGTCAGTCCCTGAGGCTTTGGCGCCTCAGTTTCCCCACCTGAGAAGCGGATGCAGTGGCCGTGGGTTGTGGCAGAGAGGATGAAAGCTTCTCCCTCACCGCAAAACTCTGCTGGATGACACGGATGCCCCCAGCTCCCCTCCACATCCCTGAGTGGAGAAACACAAGCCCCCACACCAACAAACACCTCCACCTACCAACCTGGGGGAGGTTTCTCTGGCTCCAAAACCCCAGGCCTGGGCAGTGCTTGAGCTGCACGGAGAAAGAGCCTGGTTTTGTTTTTCCAGTGACCGTAACGATGCTCTGCTCTCTTCTGGGGTCTGACCTTTTGTTTTAAGTGGCCCAGAGCCAGGCAGCACCAGTTAAGCAATAGCAAAACACTTCTGGCCTAGCACAGTCCATATGTTAAAATCTTACTCCTGGCTCAGCAAACAAGAAGCTAAAAATTAACTACCTTCCTCAAGCACAACTCCACAAAAGCCCCTTTTGTAGGACACACTGGTAAAGGCAGGCAGGACAACACTTGGGTGTGGGGGAGTAGGGGGAGTATCCAGGGCTTACAGAGAGGGCTGTGCAGGGTGGCAACAGGGAGCAGATTCATCCTTCTGAGCAGGGAGGTGGGAGCAGGCAAGAACATGTTACACCTCGAGATCACAGCATCGCAAACACATTTGGTACCCACCAGAGCCATGGCTGGTCACAGGGGAGAGGGCACCCACAGGGACAAAGATCACTTTTTCCCCAGGAAAAAGGCTGTTTCCTGCCACCCTTTCCAGGATGACTTACTTATTACTGGGTAGTGCTGAGAGCAGCAGCTCTTCCCCAGTTCTCACACAGCAAATCCCATCTTGCCCCCAGGCATGTGTCAGAGCTGGTTTCCAGTGACCAAAGGAAGCCCACACAAGCCAGGAGGCAGCAGGACAGTCACTGGGACCAAACGAGGTGATGAAATCATCAGCTGCTTGTGACCCATCTGAAGCAACTTTGCTTTGGGCTATTAGCTTGGAGACCAACATTGCTGCATGTTGGCAATTTACGTTCATAATACCGTAACCTCCATGCATGGGAGCTGTCTGTGGAACCCAGGGAGCCTGTCCAGGGAAACCCAGACTGAGAGGTCCCTCGTTACATGCAGCCCAAGCCACCTCCTGTTAAGCAGAGAAGGGGCCTGTGCAAACTAACCTACAGGTCTTCAACTTCTGACTTCTCTCATCACCAGTATGACAGTTATTTGCTTTTTGAGAGTTGACCATTTCACAGCAAGAACCATTCCTTGGCAGTAATGATCTTGATTCAGACAGAAAAGATCATTATAATCCTAATAAACAGGAATAAGGGCAAAGGTTTTCCAGGCAGCAAATGAGACACCAAGATGATCTGCCAGGCCATGGCAGTGCTGTCTCTTTTGACTTGCCCCCGCAACCTCACCCACGGCATCTTTCTTTCACTCTTGTTTTGGCTCATTACAAAAAGCAGAAAATGAAGCTTGGAAGCATAGAAGAAACAGATACCCTGAACAAGGAGGAGACTATTCCACAAAAGTGATATCCAAGGAATTTCATTAATGAATCCCTTGACCTCCATTTGTCTGGGGATTTTGGACAGTTGAAGGAAGAAGCCAGCACTGTTTTTTTTCAGGATGGAACAGACGAGCACTGACAGAGAGCAGGGCAGGGAGAAATTAAACACCAGGGTGGAAATGCAGAGCGGAAAAGGCAAGGCTGGAGAAACAGGAGTGGAAAAAAGGCCTAAGGGGAAAAACGCAAATAGAAGAGAAAAGTCAGAAGGCTGGCAGAGAGAAGGCATGAAGCACAGGTACCTGAGGAAATTGAGCTGGAAAGAGGGAGGGAAAGCAAAATATGAAAGAGGAATCCACGGCAAAATGTGGAAATGGTTACTCAGAGGCAGAGCGCACAGCCCTGAGCCACCCTGTGTCCAGCAGCACTACACAGCCCCCTGCCCAAGCCTGTGGCAATGGTCCCTGTGGGGCAGGACTGCCAGCATCTGTACTCCTGCCTCAGCTCAGCCTTCCCGGGCCTGACCACTTAGCTATATATTGTCTTCAAGGAATCAATTTGCAAGCTCTGCCTCAGAGCGCCGTGGGTTCCACATCAAAAATTGAGATTATAAACTTAACTGCTGTTTGTGGCACAAATCTTGGTGCTTGCACAGTCCTCTGAATTTCTGTAGCTTACCAAAAGGGGTCCCCACCACAGCTGGCATGTACAGCATACACTGTCAACAGGACTCCATTCAAACATGCTGCCAACAGCAACTGTTTTATCCAATTTCTTCCAAGGCATTTTCCACACATTGCAGCACCCCTCCATACTTCTCCTCTGCCATACACCAGCAAACCTTGTGCTGGAGCATCACCTCATTTCTGCACAAGCTCTTGGGACGTACCCCCACCTACCTTCGCCTGCCTGCTGGGTGGCACCCAAGCCCTGCTTCGCTCAGGACACAGCAGTGCTCATCACTGTGCTATTAATGCACACATTCAGCTGGTCTAATGGAAAATAAACAGGAAAGATCAAAAGCTGGTGTGTTCCTCAGCTACGTGGCTGGTTCTGCCCAAGCATAGAATGGTTTGGGTTGGTAAGGACTTTAAAGACCATTTAGTTCCAACTCCCCTGCCATGGGCAGGGACACCTTCCACTAGACCAGGTTGCTCAAAGCCTCATCCAGCCTAGCCTTGAACACTTCCAGGGATGGGGCATCCACAGCTTCTCTGGGCAACCTGTTCCAATGCCTCACCACCCTCTCTGTGAAGAATTTCTTCCCGATATCTAATCTAAATCTCCTCACTTTCAATTTAACCCCCTTTGTCCTGTCACTACAGGCCCTTGTAAAAAGTCCCCCCTCCAGCTTCCTTGTAGCCCCTTCAGGTACTGGAAGGCTGCAATAAGGTCTCCCTGGAGCCTTCTCTTCTCCAGGCTGAACAAGCCCAATTCTCTCAGCCTGTCCCCATAGCAGAGGTGCTCCAGCCCTCTGAGCATCTTCACGGCCTCCTCTGGACTCGTGCCAACCAGTCTATACCCCTCTTATGCTGAGGGCTCCAAAGCTGGACACAGCACTCCAGGTTGGGTCTCACAAGAGCAGAGTAGAGGGGGAGAATCACCTCCCTCAACCTGCTGGCCACACTTCTGATACAGCCCAGGATACGACTGGCTTTCTGGGCTGTCAGCACACACTGCCGGCTCATGTTCAGCTTTTCATCCACAGTACCCCTAGGACCCTCTCCTCAGGGCAGCTCTCTATCTATTGTCCACCCAGCCTGTACTTGTGCTTGGGATTGCCCCAACCCAGGTGCAGGACCTTGC
>NW_010273812.1:9638-9863 GCF_000690775.1 Eurypyga helias
ACCAGCTGCGCGTCCTCTATCCACCAGGGTCATGACTCCATCGTAGAAGGCCACCATGTTAGTCAGGCATGATCTGCCCTTGGTGAAGGCATGTTGGCTGTCACCAATCACCTCCTCATTCTCCATGTGCCTTAGCATGATTTCCAGGAGGATATATTCCATGAATTTGCCAGGCACAAAGATGAGGCTGACTGGCCTATATCTACCAGGTCTTCTTTTTTTTTT
>NW_010273813.1:0-1389 GCF_000690775.1 Eurypyga helias
TTCCAGTGTCTTTGCTCCCGGTTTCTGGCAGCCGATGGCCTAGTGTATCCACACGGGACTATTGCCGCGGCTTTCGCGCACGCCCATCCCACCTTCCCTTGTTCCTTTATGAAACAGTCCATAGGATGCCTTCTCGCTCTCTTTCTGTTTTAAATTATTTTTCCCCTCCCTTGTGACTAAATATTTTTTTTAAAAATACTTAATTTTAAAAGGGCGGGCGGAGTATCAGCACTTTAAAGCAGCACTTTCTAGGGGATAAAATAATGCACCCAGATAAATAAAACCAGAAATAAATTGCTTTGCATCTGTGACTAGTTAGTTCATATACTTGCTCCTGACCACCTTTATGAAATCCGTCTGATTTCAGTCTCATGCGTTGCTTGTTTGTTTCCCTTCTGCTCAGTTAACGGGGCTGTTCTTTTTTCCTAATTCAGATAGTTTCCCAACTCTGGATGGCCAAGGTCTCAAACTAAATGGAATTAAATTGAAATGCAAAAAAACTCTTCTGGCACCCACAAGACAACTGCTGAAAGCTTGTTTGCAACAAACTTGCATTTAGGGGGGCTTAGATGATGAGTTCTGTCTGTTTGGTAATGCAGCTTTCTTAAAGGCTGCGTGTGGGAGTTTAGCAAGCAGGAAGTTCAGCAAACTTTCCCTTGCACTGCAAAGGTTCTTGGAATTATGGAGGGAAGAAAGAACAGCAGCATTTGGTACCTGTGCAGTTTTTTGCACGTTCATGAAGGACAGCTCTAAGGAAAGGCTATTCCTTGGTATTTACAGTTGTCCTACTGTACAGTCCTTATGTTCTAAGAATGAACATGCCAGGAGCAGTGTAAAGAACTGTGGTTGCCAGAATACATAATTAATAAAAAAATAGTTACATATGTGCTTAAACATGCAGATTAAAATCAGATGAATGCTTTGTGTGTAGTAATTAGATGAATTTGAAATCACACCTCTTTTGTAGGCAGCACAGCTGCTCTGTGTGTGTCGGGTGACGAGGCTTGGCACTTTTTAAGTGGAAGAGAGATTCATAACACATGCATGTATACATACAACTTTTGGAAAGAAGGGGTTTTTTGACTGATTTATGTTGCCTATGCAGCATGGAAAATGAGAGGATTTATTTTAAGTGTATGCCTTATCAACAGTGTTTATTACCAATCTCTTAAGATACCGTGGCTTCATATGGCTGTATTATATTTAAACAGAAGATCAGGCGACCATCAGACTTAAGGTTAAGTCTGCTATGTTGGAAGTTAATAGCGGCAATATTTAATTTATGAATTGATTTAAGAGTTATTAATATAGCTGCTTTTTTATCAGGTACTTTTCAAGAGTGTAATGGTGCTTGTGTATTCTTTAGGAAATGTCAACTTTTACTTCAGC
>NW_010273813.1:1409-14184 GCF_000690775.1 Eurypyga helias
ATGGAAAACTCTTAGTTGCAGACAACTCTGCATGAGGTGAAAAGAGGAGTGATTAACAGATTTCTTGACTGTGAATTCTGAGTGGGGAGCACAGGGATGGAGTCTGGCATGGAGGAGATCCCAGTTAAAGTTGCAGTTCGAATCAGACCTCTGCTTTCCAAAGAAATACTTCATAACCACCAAGTGTGTGTGAGATTAGTCCCAAATACTCTTAGTTGCAGACAACTCTGCATGAGGTGAAAAGAGGAGTGATTAACAGATTTCTTGACTGTGAATTCTGAGTGGGGAGCACAGGGATGGAGTCTGGCATGGAGGAGATCCCAGTTAAAGTTGCAGTTCGAATCAGACCTCTGCTTTCCAAAGAAATACTTCATAACCACCAAGTGTGTGTGAGATTAGTCCCAAATACACAACAAATTATCATTGGCAAAGACCATGTCTTCACTTTTGATTTTGTATTTGGCAAAAACTCAACCCAAGAAGAAGTTTATACTGTTTGCATTAAGCCTCTTCTAGTGTCTTTGACAGAGGGATACAATGCCACAGTGTTTGCATATGGACAGACAGGTTCTGGGAAGACTTACACCATCGGAGGTGGCCACATTGGTAGGTTGTAGAAAGTCTTGCGTTTTTTTAAACTGATGACCGATGTATTTGTGCAAATTAAACATTTAATACGTAAGAGATGATGCTGCAGAATTTTGAAGGGCTAAAAAAAAAGGTAAAGAAAATAAAATTGCTTCCAAAGTTTATGTGATAATTAAACTGTTCTAAAACCACACTCTCCATAAATTAGGCTAGACCAAAAATATCTAAGAGTTTATAAAAAACAGTTTATAAAGTGCTCTTTCTCATTCCCCATTTTAATATGCAACTTAAACTAGAATCTCTTCCTGAAATGCAGTTTTTGGGAGATTCTTGCTACATTTATCTTACCTTGAAAATGTCTGTGTTAAGCAATTAATTGTTTGCTTGCTCACTTTTTGCCCTTTTTTTTTTTTGAGAGACATCTTTATTACATCAGACAAATTTATTATTTAAGTCTTTCAAATGGTTATAAATAGATTGTTCTAATTCTCTTGGTAGGTGTTGAAATCTTCTTTTTATTTAGAATCATAAAATCACAGAATCATTTAGGTTGGAAAACACCCTTAGTATCATCAAGCCCAACCATCAACACAACACTGCCAAGTACACCACTGAACCAAGTCCTTCAGCACCTCGTCCACCTCGTCTCTCAAATACCTCCATGGATGGTGACTCAACCAATTCCCTGGACAGCCCGTTCCAATGCCTGACAACCCTTTCAGTGAAGAAATTTGTCCCAAGATCCAACCTAAACCTCCCCTAGTGCAATTTGAGTCCATTTCCTCTTGTCCTGTCACTTGTTACTCGGACAAGAGTCCACCCCCCACCTCTCTGCAACCTCCTTTCAGGCTGCTGTAGAGAGCAGCAAGGTATCCCCTGAGCCTCCTCTTCTCCAGGGTAACACTCCCAGTTCCCTCAGCCCTTCTTCACAGGACTTGTGCTCCAGACCCTTCCCAAGCTCCGTTGCCCTTCTCTGGGCACACTCCAGCACCCCAATGCCTTTCTTGCAGTGAGGGGCCCAAAACTGAGCACAAGATTCAAGGTGCAGCCTCACCAGTGCCCAGTACAGGGGGACAGTTACTGCCCTAGTCCTGCTGGCCACACTGTTCCTGATGCAGGCCAGGATGCCACTGGCCTTCTTGGCCACCTGGGCACACTGAGGGCTCATGTTCATCCGGCTGTCAACCAGCATCCCCAGGTCCTTTTCCTCTGAGCAACTTTCCAGCCACTTGCCCCCAAGCCTGTAGCATTGCAGGGGGTTGTTGTGACCCAATTGCGGGACCCGGCACTTGGCGTTGTTGAACCTTATACAGTTGGCCTCTTAATTCTGCTTACTGTTACAACTTCACTTGTCTTTCCACTAGTACTAGTTATTTAATATTTTTGTAAGTAACACTGCCAGCCAAATTCTTTAGGTGCTGGATGTCATAATCTAAGGCTGTTCATACCTCAGCAATTTTGGTTTTGTACCCATATTTTCTAAATTAGATGTAAGCAACCCTTTTTTTTGGTAAAAATGATTCTTGGTATCCTCTCATAGACAGTTTCCACACTCTTGAATGAAAACCACCAATTATTTATGGAAGCATTGCCATATGCTAAATATATTAAAAGAAAAAAATTACAGAGTTTGGCATTAGTGTTCCCTATCTACTTTGAAAAAACAGGAAATTACTGTTAGTGTTGGTCAGAACTATTGTCTCACTAAGTTACTAATCCAAGTGCTGGATTTAAGTGGAATTTATAGTTTCGCAAACCCTGGAGATGTTGTTGCCAACCATAATGAGTAGGAATAATGTAGAAATCTATACTCTGAGGAGTATATATTTACAGTAGACTCCATAATTTTCATAATTTCATGACTATAACATCACATAATTTAGAACATAACTTTGAATTCTGTTAATGAATGCATAAAAATATTCTGAACCTCAGAAAAATAAATATTTACAAGAATCCTTGGGAACACTGAGCTCTTCAGATTCCTTAGTATATTGGGTAGCAAGTCTCGCAGACTTGTCTCAGCCTTCAGTCTTTGTAATTTATGTGGCAGAATGACTGCAAGCTTCTGTGACATCTTTCTTATATTTTAGCATCAGTTGCAGAGGATGAAAAGGGCATAATCCCACGTGCTATTCAGGAATTATTCCAGCATATTTCTGAAAACTGTAACATTGAATTCCATGTGAAAGTGTCTTACATAGAGCTTTACAAGGAAGAACTTAGAGATTTATTGGAGTTGAAGACCTCTGTGAAGGAATTACATATCCGAGAAGATGAAAAGGGTAATACAGGTGGGATTTCAGCTCTAAAATTTGCTATGTTTGGTTTCAGTTCTGTGCCCAAGTTATTCTTGCCTTCTCTTGAAAGAGCTTATTTCTTGCAAATACTAGAAAATGGTTGTGTTTTCAGAATAGAAACTCAGTTTAGTTGATTTGAAGCAGTTTTGGGTTTAGATGCCTGTGAACAATATAGATGATTGATCAGAAATGGCAACAAATGAGAAAGTAGAAAGAGTTATTGCGTCTGCAAATTCTGTCAGGAAACACACTACGGTGTGATTATTAACTTGAGTAAGTATTTCAAGGTTAAACCTCTGCTTCTCCTTTCAAAAGTGTAATTAAGCCACTTATACACTAAATATCTGCCCTCCTTTCACTATGAATGAGTCGAAGAGAACATTTCATTACAAGTAGCATCTGATATTTTTTGGAGGCTTTGAAATTAACATCCATACTATATTTCTCCTGTCCCTTACATGGAAATGCTAGAAGAATCCACTGCAGAGCTGTTTTATTCTGAAAGTGTATAATCTGAGTTTGGTTTTTTAATTTTTTTATTCTTTATGTTGTAATGGTTGTTTTTGCTCTAATACTAATACACTGTCACACCGAGCTGGCATGCTTTTCTTGACCATAGCTGCAGAACGCACTAATGTAGCACAGGTTTTGCAGACAATATCATTGCTTCAGAAGAACCCCACAATGTATTTTAAGTTACTGCTCTTCTTCAGTTCAAGTCAGCTTCAGATGATTGTGATAGGACATATTACATCCTTAATTAAAACAAAGAACAAAAAACATGCTTTGTAGGAGTATTTGGTAGAGGTACACTTCTGCATTATTAGATTACTAATAATGTAGTCACCTGTCCAAAAGGCCCAACTACCTGAGCTATGTGGAGCAGAAGTTCTGTTCCTGTCATAGGCTAGGAATCATTTCTACTACAAACTTTTTATGTTTAGTCTTTTTTTTTTAAAAAGAAAAAGGAAAAATATCCTTTGGGCTGACTTAGCTCATACTCTTTCTAGATAGCATTAGATTGCAAATAGCATATGACAGTGTGTAAACTAGTAGATCTGTGTATTGTGTTTAAGATAGTGTTTCAAATGCTATGACATGACACACCATATATTAAATATCTGCAGGTTACAGATGTGTGTACTTCATGCTTTTCACACATGAATATATTACCACGTTACATAGCTATATGCTAAGGCCTCATAATAATGCAGGCTTGTATATTTCTCTGTTTCACGTGTATAGTTTGAATAGTCCTAATTGCTGTAAACTTTTGCTGAAGATTTTACAATTAATTCAGTTATTCTTCCTTTGGTTTGGTGCCTGAAGTGATTGTCGGAGCTAAGGAATTCCAAGTAGAATGTGCAGATGAAGTGATAAGCCTGTTGGAAAGTGGCAATGCAGCTCGTCACACAGGCACAACACAAATGAATGAGTACTCTAGTCGATCTCATGCCATTTTTACGATCAGTATTTGTCAGAAACAATCTGCAGAATCTCAAAAAAATACTGATGCTGCACAGGATTCATCTTGGAAATCAGTCCAGGTGATTGCTTCAAAGTTTCATTTCGTGGATTTGGCAGGATCAGAGAGGGTGACAAAGACTGGAAATACTGGCGAGCGCTTCAAAGAATCGATTCAGATCAACAGTGGTCTGTTTGCCTTGGGAAATGTCATCAGTGCCCTTGGAGACCCAAAAAGGAAAAGTGTACATATTCCATACAGAGATGCTAAAATCACTCGTATTCTGAAAGACTCCCTTGGCGGAAACGCCAAGACTGTCATGATAACGTGCATCAGTCCATCCTCATCAGACTTTGATGAATCTTTAAATTCCCTCAAGTATGCCAACAGAGCAAAAAACATTAGAAATAAACCAGCTGTAAATTACAACCCTGATCAAGACCGGATTGATGAAATGGAACTCGAAATCAGATTGCTTCGAGAAGCCTTGCAGAACCAGCAGGTCAGTAATCAGTGTTCACACGACTTAAATCAAGACAGAACTCGTATCAATTCACTTGAGGAGCAGCTCACCCGTCTTCAGGTTCAATGTTTCAGTTACAGAAATTGTGTAGATGAAGCCTTCCCATTTCTGGTTGATTTGCATGAGGATGTTAGCTTAAAAAGAAGTCAGCGGGACAGGCTGCAGAGCTGGATCACTATGGTTCAGGAAGTAAGGAAGGAAGCTGTCACCATGCAGGAAACTGACACAGGGACAGGGACCAGCCAAGAGCCACATCACATTACGATTCTTCAGCTGAAGAGGGAACTAAAGAAATGCCAGGTATTTGATTATAACTTGATTATTTAGATAACTGTGTGAAAGAGCAGTCGGCTAAAACTTGAATTTTGAAAGATGTTAAAACCATTACACGTACCTGTACTTAATTTGACAATTTAAGTCTAATTCTTGTATAATCTTGTAGAATTTTGTTTGTCTAATCCCTGGAACACAGCTTTATTTTAATGGATGATTGAACAGATGATCATCTTAATCAGATAGAGATACCTAATGTTGTATTTTGGTTTGTCAGTTTCAAGATGACTATATGAGGCTGAGCTGTTTTATTTTAGCTGTGCTAGTGTGCTAGATCTGGCTGGGATGGAGTTCATGTTCTTCAGAGCAGCTCATAGGGCACTGTGTTTTAGATTTGTGACCAATATAATGCTGATAACACACCAGCATTTTTTAGGTCTTGCTGAACAGTGTTTGCACAGCATCAGGCCTTCTCTGTTTCTGCCTCTGTCCCCCAGTGAATAGACTGGGGAATACACAGAAGGTTGAGGACACACACACACAAACAAGCAGATGACTTGGACTAACCAAAGAGGTATTTCATGCCATGAAACATCATGCTCAGTAATGAAAAAGGAGAGGAGGAGGTTTAGGGAGGTTAGCCGTACTTCCCCTGGGTGTCAGTCAGCCTTGGCAGGTGGTTAGCGATCGCTTTTGCATCATTTGTTTTGTCTTGTTTTCTTTCTTCTTCCACTTCACCTTCACTTACTGAACAATTTCTATCTTGACCCATGAGTTTTCTTGCCTTTTCTCTTCCTTTGCTCTTCCCCTGTCCCACTGGAGTGGGTGGGGGGGAAGTGAGTTGAGTGTGTGCTTCGCTGCCTACTGTGGTTAACCCACAACGGTCCTTCTTGGCACCCAACACAGGGGTCAAGGCTTTCAAGATAAGAACAGATTTGATTACAGTGTGCCAGATTAAACTTCTAGCGGTTATACCTGTTTAGGTAAGTTGTTATTTGAGTGTCTGTTGCATAACATGATGCTGGCTTATTTACTTCGGGTGCTGACTTAGGTGTTTCCTCTAATATTCCAATGCTTGCTGTACAACAGGCTCCAAGAATCATTAGTGGCTGATTTCAGATTTTGCAGTTTAGTATGTTGTTCATCACTCTGTTTTCCTTGGCTTGGGAGAGCTATGATAAAACCACTGGCCTTCAACCCAATCTGATATTTGGGTCCTACATCACTGGGTCCCAGTACTCCAAGAATCATCTCATGGATAAAACCAGTAACTATACCTTTCCCCTTTTCTCCTCTGAGACGCATTTTGCGAAGAGAGGAAAGAATGGTACCTATCCCTTCCTATCCTCCAGGATAGGTTTTTATATCCTTGAAGTAACCCCACAGTCAGGCTTCTGAGTTCTTTCAGTATCCTCATGTAATCAGACTGTTCATACTGGTGTGTGTGGTGATCTTTTTTTGATTGTTGTTCATAAGGTTAAATAACTAATTGGGGATGCCATACAGGAACATGCTCTAAGGTGACTGATACGTGGGGTGGGAGGAATTGGGCAGGTGAGTAGGGCCATTATTACCTCCAACAGCTCGGGATTTCACACCTGAACATGCTTGTAAACCCATCCAACTAATTCACCATTTGAAGGAGGGGAGGTGAAACACAGTGGCTTCTAAAGCTGTGTCAGGACCTGGGCTGCACCTATCAAGTCACTGTCCTGTGCCCTCAGAGATGCAAGAGGATTCTGCGATCTAAGATCCCACAAATGGGCATTCAGAAGGTGTCTTGCTGTGAGGTCACACAGATGGATGCTAAACTACAGACCGAATCCCCAGCTGTAATAGTTGCTCCTGTGGTCAACGAGGAAGAGTGGAAGCAGAGGCCAACTCAGTAAGAGAAGCAGCACCTCCTCCTTAAGAGGAGGGGACATGAAGAATCAGAAGACTCAGCCTGTTCTGCAGCAGGACGAGGAGGAAGGAAACAGAGATTGTAAGAGGTAAGCACTACCCAGTCCTTATCCATGACTGAGCAGCAAGACAGGTGGAAAGATTTTGTCTGTCAGCAAGAAAATAAAACTGATACTTGGTTGCTCCAGGGCTGGGACAGTGGGGCCAACAGTCTGGAACTAGAAGGTAAGGAAGCACAGCACTGGGGTCCATTGCTAGGAACTGCGGGATTGACAGAGGGATCAGAAGAGGAGCAGCCACCTGCAGCCTCCGGAGGTGACTCTTAGCGAGCATGAAGGCAAGGTACCCTCTTAGGGAAAATACTGTAACACAGTGAGGCAGGTGGACTACCACTGAGGAAGGTATCTGGTGCCTGAGCGAATTAGCGGTGGTGGAGGTGGACTACAGTGACAAGGACAGTAATCAGGCCCCTGAAGGTCTGAATGATGTGCAGTGCACACGGTCGGTGTGGCAGGAGTCTGTAGAGAGCACACCAACGTCACGCACCGGCAGCCTAGCAATGAAGGGTTCGGCTGACATCGAGACACCAACTTCGTGTAGACTGCTCTGCCTTCTAGAACCTCTGTCCCCCTTCCCTGCCATAAGTGAGCCTGCATCTCAGCTGTGGAAAGACTCTTCCAAAGTTTCTGGCAAATCAAGAGAGAATGTGGATAATCCCTCTCCCTCCTTGCCCCTGCAGGACAGCTTCTCAACTACCACAAGTCAGCCTTTCTCTGCTCAAAGGAAAGGGAACCATGGGCACATGCCACATGCCACCCTGTGGTTCCATCTGCGTGACTGTGGAGAATATATGGGGAAGTGAGTCAGTGCACCTGCCTTGGTCCTGGAAGTCTGTGTACGTGAATTGTGGGAAAAAGCAGTGGTAAAAAAGGGTCCTTCCAGGAAGATTACTGCTCCAATTGCTGTTGAGCAATTCCTAAAATGCAGTAGGTGGGCTGAGGGCCCCTCTCCTCTTTTTGATACTGATCCAATGGACTTAAGGGTTTGAACCCCACTCCTTCTACCATGGAAGGATAGTGCTGGTCTGTAGTAGAATGACACCTGTGAACAGTCCTTGTAGCATAGCCAGAGAGATACATGGGCTCCTTGCATGTGGTGCTGGTTTGACCCTGGCTGGAGGCCAGGTGCCCATCAAACTGCTCTATCACTGCCCTTCCTCAGCTGTACAGGGAAGAGAAAGTACGATGAAAAGCTTGCAGCTCAAGACAAGGACAGGGAGACATCACTCACCAGTTATTGTCACGGGCAAAACAGACTCAACTTGGGAGAAAGACAACCAATTTAATTTATCACCCATCGAATCAGAGTACAAGAGAACTAAAACCAAATCTTAAAACACCTTCCCCTCCACCTTCCCCTTCTTCCTGGGCTCAATTTCACTGCTGTTTCTCAATCTCCTCCCCACAACCAGTGCAGGGGGATGGGGAATGGGAGTTCTGGTCAGTTCATCACATGCCGTCTCTGCCACTCAGAGGGAGGACTTCTCACACTCTTCCCCTGCACCAGCATGGGGTCCCTCCCACAGGCTGCAGTTCTTCACAGACTGCTCCAGCATGAGTCCTTTCCATGGGGTGCAGTCCTTCAGGAACAGAATGATCCAGAGCAGGTCCCCCACAGGGTCACAAGTCCTGCCAGCAAACCTGCTCTGTCATGGGCTTTGCTTTTCATAGGTCCACAGGTCCTGCCAGGAGCCTGCTCCAGCACAGGCTTCCCATAGCGTCACAGGCTCCGGCCTGGGGTCCTCCATGGGCTGCAGGTGAATCTCTGCTCACACTGGACGTCCATGGCTGCAGGAGGAGGCCAGCCTCACCATGGTTTTCACCATGGACTGCAGGGGAATCTAAGGTCAGCCTCCAGGGTTTTGGAGCTGTGGCTATAGAGGATGTGAGGCCCACTACACCCAAACTGAAAAGGAGATACCAGCAGACCATGAAAAGGTTCAGGATGCTTCAGAAGTATTTATTCTGAAGCTCAGCTTCCCTTGGCACCACAATTGACTGTATTGCTTTGCATGTTCAACGGAAACATACCCTCTACCCGTCATGCAAAAAATGCTATGTGGAGTAAGTGGGTAGCGTATGGGGTCCTCAGCCCACCTACCGCATCTCAGGAATTGCTTGACAGCAACTGGAGCAGTAATCTTCCTGGAAGGACCTTTTTTTACCCTTGAAGAGATCATGGACTGTCCAGAAAGCAGAGACTTCAGAGCATTGCCCAAGGAAGTGACTCATGCCGAAGAGGCCCCACTGTATAATAAATTAACAGACAATGAGGAATGATTCACTTTGGTTACTGATGTGTCCTGTCATATTATGGGAAACCATTGGAGGTGGAAAATTACTGTGTGGAATCCCACATGACAAGTTGCAGAAACTGCTGAGGAGAAAAGTGAATCAAGTCAATGGGAAGAAGTAAAAGCCATCCAGCTGTCCCTAGATACTGCAGAACAAGGAGTGGACAGTATAGTACCCATATCACCACCCAAACCACTGTTCTGGGCCTTGAAAAGCAGATTCTGTGGTGATATGGCACCCCAGGAAGAATTGAGCCAGACAATGGGACTAATTTCTGAAACAATCTCATAAACACCTGACCAAGAAATACGGCACTGATCGGGTATATCACGTTCCCCATCATGCAACAGCCTCCAGGAAGATTCAACGATACAATGGACTACTAAAGACTATACTGAAAGCAATGGGCACTGGGACAGCTCAGCAGTGGGATGCAGATATAGCAGAAGACACTTGGCTAATTAATACCAGAGGATTAGCTAACCAGACTGAATCTGCCCGAACAAAAACCCTTTGTAGAAAGAGATAAGGTCCCTGTAGTGCATGTAGAGAATGGACTTCGAATGGACTGAGAATGGAACAACATGAGGGGTCCTTCCTTCCTCGGGAAGAGGCAAACCTGTTTGTAGAACTGCTTTTGCTTAAGGACCCAGGTACGCCTGGTGCACAGTGCGGGAGGGTGGGGAAATCTGATGTATACTTCAAGGGATTTAACTTTGGGAGAAAATAACCCATGATTTGGGTTGTATATTTTAGGAAAAAAAAAGCAGAAATCCAGAGAACAAGCGTCCCAAAAAGCCAAGGAAGTGCAGCAATGTCCCAGCCTGAGCTAGTTTTGATGCCCCATAATGTCAAGACAACATGCCTGTCCTGTCCTGAGTGACCACCAGGACAGACAGCACCCAAGTCATGGACTAAATTAATTCAGTGGACATTTTAGGAACATTTTATAGATATTTTACAGGAATGGCCCATAGACTAAGGGAATGATGTATGTGTATAAATTAAAGGAGGAGAAGGGGAAATGGTTATGGAGGCTGTATTGGATGGAGTGGGACATGAGCATGTCATAAGTGGTATGGAATATGGAGTGGAGATTGCACTGGGTCTGGCTGGGATGGAGATAATTTTCTTCATAGCAGCGCGTAGGGTGCTGCGTTTCAGATTTGTGACCAGCACAGTGCTCAGAACACACCAGTGTTTTAGGTTTTGCTGAACAGTGCACAGCATCAGGGCCTTCTCTGTTTGCCACCCCAGTGAACAGACCAGGGGCTGCGCCCAGGGGTGGGGTAGACACAACCAGGCAGATGACACAAACCAACCAAATAGATATTTCATGCCATTTGGCATGCTCAGCAATAAAAAGAGAGAGGCGGAGGGCTTAGGTTCGTTAGCTGTCTTTTGCCCAGGAGCTGGCTGGGCATCAGTCTACCTGTGGGCAGTGGTGAATGATTGGTGTTGTGCAAATTGCCTTTGTATTACTTGTCTTGTTTTCTTTCTCTCTTCTTCCACTTCACCTTCACTTACTGAATGATTTTTATCTTGACGCACGAGTTTTCTTGCTTTTACTCTGTCTTCTCCCATCCCACTGGGGTTGAAGGGGGGACGTGAGCGAGTGGCTGTGTGTGCTTAGCTGCCTGCTGGGGTTAACCCCCAATAACTGCTTTCATTTGTCCTGTAAACTCAGAAATTATTTTGAATCCTGCAAATAAATCAGTGTGTCAGAAGCGTTGCAGATATAACTGCAATGCAGATATTTTCACAGATATCAGTGTGCTTCAGATGACTTATGGGCTAAGCTTTACAACTTACATCTAATATTATGCAATACTATGTATGTCATATAATAGTCTGTCTGATACTATGAATTTGCAAGTACCTTATCTATTATCATGAAGGAACTTCCTAGCCTGTATTTCTTCAGCAATGTTCTCACCAAGAACTTCTGCATTTCCTTTTCATGCCTTCAGCTAACTGATTTTCTAAACTATTTACAGATTTCTCTGCCTCATCACTTTTTTAACACTTGCTTTTGTGTTATATATCAATGTTCTGCTTTTTATTGGCATCATACTTCTTTACAGTTTCCTAGCTGAGGTGAGAATTTCAAAACAAGATATGGGATTCTGAGCATGGAGATGTCCCGTGAGGATCCTGGCATACTTGTAGCTCTGATTAGCTCTTTCTCAGACAGCAGATAATAGCCCTAGACAATGACCTGTGGAGCGAAGAGCTCATTAGTTTGAAACGAAGTGCAGTTCTGACGTAAGGTGACCACTGCAGAAAAACCAAGCGGAGTCTGTCTTGTGGTACAAGGAGAACATGCTCCAACAAGTTTTTTATAACATCAACCCATTTTCAGTTTGCACACTAAACTGTGATAAGCCTGTAGATTGTTATCAGGCAATTGCATATACAAATTCTGTCATTTCTTTGTTCTCAACCGATCTAAATTTCAGCTTTTTTCTTACCTCATGATTTTTTTTTTTTCTGTACCTTATTTTAAACCTCTGTTTCCCAGGTTCAAAACAGTGTAAGAGCCAAGTTTAAATTTCCCCAGGTGAGCATCCACAGCCAGCAGGAGATAGTTATGGAGAGGCTAAAATAAATGAGACAGTATGGACTCTAGAGCAGGGCTTGCACATGGACAACTAATAGTGGACCTGTTCTTGTGCATACATACATATTTCTTTGCTAACAGGTATGATTGCCTGGATAATACAGTCTTACACAGAAAAACACTGGTGTAGTCGGCTGGCTAGCCATAGCTAACAGCCAAACTCCCACTCAACCACTCATTCACACCTCCATCAGCAGGACTCAGGGAGAGCAAATAGGAAGAACAGGAATGAGAATGTCCTTATTTTTTCATTTGGGAAGTGTATTCACCTTTTGGTTGATACTGAGATCTTGTGGCTACATCTCGCAGCACCCTAAAGAGAACAATTTGCTTTAGATGTCTACTTCAATAAAGTAGCTTTGGTTATGGGCCCATGTGCTGGTTTTAGTCAGAAAAGAGTTAACTTCCTTCACAGAGGGTGGTATGAAGCTAGGTTTCTGAATTTACCCTGACAATAGTACTGATAAGGTGTCCTTTTAGCTGGTGCTGGGGAATGCCTGCACTGATTTCAAGGTCTTTCCCCACTTCTGACACTGCAGCTGCGTTCCCAGCTCTTGCTGTCTCGCTACAGGCAGTGCTGGGACACAGAGTTCAGGCACCTGACCCAAACTGACCAAGGGAGTATTTCATTCCATAGTACATCATGCTTGGTACACAGGCGGGGAGTGGGTTTGGGGGACATCACACTTTCTTACACTCTCTAACATTCATTACACTCTCTAACTCTCTTTAACTCCTTCACTAACTCCT
>NW_010273814.1:0-9256 GCF_000690775.1 Eurypyga helias
TTCCGTGATTCTATGATTCTATAAGACTCGTTGGTAAGCCAAGAAAAGATTTTTTTGTCTTGACTCTTATTTTGCTTGTTCTATGTTAAAGGTAGATTCTGGGGAGTGTCCTGCAGCACATATCAAGAATTAGATAAACAGCTGCTGTTATAGACAAAGAGAGCTGACTAGCTTATCCCCTTATTTGAAAGACTGATAATACGACCTTAAGCAGGACTTAAGGTAGCTTAAAAAACACACTGCACTTACTGAAGGGTATAAAGCACTTATCATAGGCAGCAGCTTCGCAGAAAGATTCTTTTTTTTCTTAGCAATGTAAAAGCATTACACATATTTCACCAAATTAGTAGATAGCTTGATCCTTGATACTGTGCTTGTATTGCTATTAATAACAATAGCAAGATTTATTGCAGTACTACTTACCTTACTATCACATTAGATAGTTACGGTAGTCAGAGGAATCTTATATTATGATGGAACAACTCATCCTCTGTCTTGGAACCTGTGTGACTTTCTTACATGGATGTCTGACATTAAAGTAAGGTTAGTTGAAAGGAATCCTATTTTCGCTGTCCACAGTTATGAACGGCTGTCCTGTTATGGTAGGCTTTTTCTACACAAGTTGAACATAAACAGAAACAAAGCCATTGTTTCTAAGGCAGCCAACTCCCCCCTGAAACTATTGCTGATTGATTGTTGGTGCATGCTTAAATATTACCACCTGTTTCAGACTTTGCCACACAATGTCAAAAAAAAAAATTCAGAGTTTTTGAACTTTTGTTTTCATCTGCATATCTCTTATAATAACCAAATATTCTAAATCTTAAAGATGAAGTTTGTTTTCCTTTCAAAAGTTTTTCAGGAATCACAGACAGAACACGTAAATGTCCAGATTCTACTATCAGGAATATGAGTGCAAAGTGACCTAAGGCATCCTAAGCTTGTGTGAGTGAAGCAGAGGAGACCTGCTGACAAAACCTTAGCTTTCAATATGGTTGACAGCACTGGAACATGTTCTAGACTCATGCTGGGAAAGGAACATGAGTGTCACTGCTTTGGCTTTCCATTCAAATGCCTTTACCTGACTTTGTTGGCCTTATGCAGTACCTCTGTTGGGTGTTTTGTTGTTTGAATCTATCCCTGACAGTCTGTGAATAAAAGCTGCTTGTAGAGATTCTTAGTGGGTCTAGCCCCTAGAATTATCCTCTATCATAAGGGTAGAGGAGTGCTCAGTGACTTCAGTGAGAAATCTGGGACACTGAGAGGAATACAGAGGGTCAGAAAATCCTGAAACCAACATCAAATGCTGTCGACACAGTAACTAAAAAAAATCTCATGCATTATGAACAAAAATGACCTTTAAAAAATCTAAAATATAAGAAAAAGTGAAAACAGGAACTCAGAACACTTTGTAATTAATCATCTTTACCAGTGCTCTGTAGTGTGATGCAGCCATGGGTACTATTAAAACATTATTGATATGGTTTAGAAACTGAATGGATAGCAGCTGATAATGTTTATTTTTAAAAGATAGATTACAGAATTATCAACATGGAAGTTTTCTATATTCAAGGCACTTATATGTAATAACAATGTAAAAAACAGTACCTGTCACTGATTTCAAGAAGGTAATTCAGTATTACTAACATTTCTTCTGGCTTTCTACTTGTTTTATCTGATTTGATACAAATGACTTTGAATTAATTTATGGTTATTGTTGAGAGTGAATTAATCACCTTGATATCATTAAATTTATTTGAATGTTCAGTAGAAAAGGTATTTAAAGTTAATATCCCTTGAATAATTTGCTAGGAGAAGTCTTATATGATATAACATATTAGATGTCATAGAAGTATCTTTGCTTTTTCTTTATGATGTGTGCAAACTAGAACTGTGTCAAATTATTTTCTAGAGAGTAGAGTTAATTTCTCCATGAGACTTCCTAAGGACGCCCAGGTAGTAAAGTTGTCATATCCCTTATTTAATCATAAGTTTAGCAATGCCTCTAGCAAGAATTAAGCATACTTTGCAAAATCTTTGTGTCCCACATCTTATTCCAATAAAAGAACAGTCTGGATTCCACTGAAATTCATAGCTTATCGAATTTGCCATGCTACTATGTAAATTTCCCTTGAGGTCTCCTGTTTTTGGTTTCCAAATTTTCCATATAAAGGGTGATGTAATGTGGTGTCAAAGACATCAAGCTTCATGATATGAGTGTCTAATCTTCACAACATTTACTAGTCAGATACAGAGCTGCTCCGAAGAAGGGTAATATCCTAACAACCCTGACCACAGCAATGCCTAACTTCCAGGCTCCAAAATCAGAAGCAGTAGAGTAGAAACAAGGCTATATACAGTTGGCCTAACAAGGTCTTTTGCATTTGCTGAGGTGCAGTCCCATCATAGCACAGCTCTGGGACATTAGGAGCTACCTTACTGATTTCTACATTATATTCCTTTTGAAAATAAAAAGCTCTTTTGGGAATGGACCTGTGTGTAAGCTGAGCACTGAAACGTCAGAAGTTTCCCTGGAGGAACAAAGGGAGAGAAGACATCAGCCAATACAGGGGCTTAAAAATCTAGCAAATTTCCAATTTCTTTCACTGAATATGATGTATTTTTGTCCAACAGCTGAAAATAGAATAGATTTTACATACTAAAGGCAATTGGGATTAATAAAGCAGAAAGCAAAATCCACAGTATATTGCATTTCTATCAAAAGTTCCTGACCAAGAAAGTTGCAGTGTACAAAAAGATGAAAGATATTTTCAATGAGAATGAATTATATCTGGTCAGTGTGTTCAATTCACTAAAGCATGTTTGGTATTCCTTTGTAAAATCAAGGTGTCTTTTGCTGTCAGACCAGCCCCGCTTCTACTCCCTATGCAGACGACTCTTTGCATGAGTTAAACCAAGCATGCTCTTCTGCCTTGTAACAACAAACAAGGATGTTACACTGGATGGTTAAGAAGCTCCTTTCATTTATCTCCCTTTCATTAGTTTCATGCAGTTTCCCAGCTCATTTCCAGTATGTGTCTACGTGGACAGGGAAATACTTCTGGCTTATATTTGCCTTAGATGTTTTAACTCCAGCAGAAAAACACGACAGAATGAGGCTAATAGCAATACATATTTTAAATAAAAAGGTCTAAACACCACTTTAGAGTTAAGTGACAGCCTCAGACATCACCTGCTAGAGATATTCACTGGCCAGATAAATGAGGCTATAGTCTCAATTTTAGGTTGAAACAGTCTTCAGCAGGCGTGGACAATCTGAGAAGATATCTTGCAAGTTAGAATAAAATAGTGAATATTAGAACAGAAAAAAAAAAAACCAACCAACCAAACAAACAAAAAATCCCCTCCCTCGGGAGGGAGAATCCCCTCCCTCGACCTGCTGGCCACACTTCTCCTGATACAGCCCAGGATACGGTCGGCCTTCTGGGCTGCCAGCGCACACTGCCGGCTCATGTTCAGTTTTTCATTCCCCAGTCCCCCCAAGTCCTTCTCCTCGGAGCTGCTCTCTATCCACTCTCCACCCAGCCTGAACTTGTGCTTGGGATTGCCCCAACCCAGGTGCAGGACCTTGCACTTGGCCTTGTTGAACTCCATGAGGTTGGCAGTGGCCCACCTCTCCAGCCTGTCCAGGTCCCTCTGGATGGCATCCCTTCCCTCCAGTGTGTCAACCGCACCACACAGCTTGGTGTTGTCAGCAAACTTGCTGACGGTGCATTCAATGCCATCATCCATGTCATTAACAAAGATGTTAAACAGTACAGGTCCCAACACCAGGAATACAAAATAACATTCTGTGCATTTAGAAAAATACTTGAGACTACACTTAAACTTATGTATCATTTATTCCTTGGTAATTTAATTTTATGTGGGTTTAGACATCTTGGAATCTGTCTTTAGTATCTAGTGCCTGTTTAAAGGCAAATTGTGAAATTTTTCTTAATGTTAAATGCTATATTGGTCTACAAGTTCTAACATATCTTGCATATGAGCTTCCTCTATTTTGTCTTTCCAGTTTTTGATCTGTAGTTTGTAGACTTTTGCAGCCAGAAGTAGTCTATTTGGATATTCCTAAATACAGTCAAAGATCTCCTGGAAACTTTTAGAGCTGAATTATGCAGTATCTTTACTTTAGCTCTTTTTTTTTTTTTTCCACTTTTTCTTTTTCCCTTCCCTTTCTTTTTTCCTTCCCTTCACCTTTCCTCTTTCCTTTTTTCTCCTTCCTTTTCTTCTCTTTCAGTGTGTTTTACAGAGAAATATTGGGAAAAGGGTGCAGTTAGGATGAGCTCTTCTAATAGCAACACTTTCACAAAAATTATTTGGCTCTTTATGATAGGAAACTCATCGCCCAATTTTTTTAACTTTTACCACGATTACTGCATTAAACAGAATGTTGTAGGTATATGAGTACATGGTTTGAGCTAAACTGATCTTACAGCCAAATTTGGTTTTAGCCATTAAGGACAAAAAAGTCTTGGAAAAGGATAAGAGTGAATGTAAAAATCTCCTATGCGAAAAATAAATGAAGTTATCCTGCCAATGGTCAGCTCCTGGCATTCTGCACTTACTCATGCTCCCATAGCAGTGCAGGTATGATTGCTCATGCACCCTTTATTTACCTTACCCTGGATCTAAAAGGGTGATGGGACAAGGTTTTTTATACTTCTTACTGGCCCATCTGCTTCACTCGTTTCATTCCAGAGCTACAACAGTAAGAAGGCACTGTGGTATAATAAATCATAAAGATGACTCCTGGAATAGCTCCAAGCCCAGATGCTATTCAGTTTTTGGCTACTGGAATAATTTTGGGTTTGGGTAGAATTGGGATACTTAGTTACATAGCAGACAAGTGTGAACAGTGAGTTTCAGTCTAACAGCTACAGTGAAGAGCAAAGCTAAGAGTAGGGCAAAATAGTGGATTTAATGACTTATGTGCCTTTTTCTCCAATTGTGCAAATCCGCTGTAAAATGAGCAAGAAGCAGAAGCTTAAAGATTATTTGGAACACAAAAATGGTTTGGTGACAGAACATTTAGGCTGATACTCAAACCCTGTCACAAGCTGTCCAGGCTGTACTGTGATAACAGGCTTACAGGCATTGAAGGATGATCCCTTACTGCCAGTGGATAGAGTGTCACCTTTTGCTTAAGCCTGATCTTTTTCTACAGTGTTCAACATTATCATCTCAGTGATATTGTGGTCCCATTTGTGAAAGGTGTTAAATTTCCAGACATGGACACTAGAAGGTTTAAGTTATCCACACAGAAATACATTTGCAAATAATGATGGTAAGTTATATCTCTGTCACTAGGACCTTTGCTTAAGAACTCTCAAAAGCATCTGTTCTCATACTAGTCCTGCCAAAATCTTTGTTTATTGATTGAATAAACTAGTGATATTGCATGGATTCTGGTGTGAACAGTGTAAGGGTGACCTGTTCTGAGTATTACTGACAAAATGATTGATTGCTCAGGCAAGATTTATTCCTAGATGAAGAGCATCAAGCTGAATATTAGGTAAATAGTGAGTCCAGGAAGGATACAGTTCATGAGCATGAAGAGGAGTTTCTTCAAGGAAATAAGAATTTAGGGGCCACTTTGAATTATGGTGGGCTGAGCAAATACAAAAACAGACAACCAACAAAAGTTTTGAGGTGTTATCCAAAGCACAATTTTTTTAAATTTGTTTCTTTAACATCTATTTCTTTGTGTTTTGGAGGTTATCCCTGTATGCATCTATTTATGAAAAATAATAAAATGCCTTGAAAAAAGAAATGCAGATAATGAAAATCACTTATGATAAATATTACTTAGATCACTTAGTGAAGAACTTAATAGTGCTAATATACTGCAGAAAATGCCTGCAGGAGTACCAAAATAGAACAGAAATATGTTGACATATTTTTTTTTTAATACTGGATAATTATATGGTTAAGAAGATTTATATTGATTCAGGCAAATGAAATATGTGTTCACCAAAGATAATAAGAAATAATTTCACTACTTCATGTTTCATTTTTTTACACAGTTCCATTATTACCTAAATGGGGATTTTTTGATTGGTTGTGGTGGGTTTCTTTTTTTTTGTTTTAATTTTTAAATTTTTTATTGTGTTATAATTGTTTTAAATTTATCATTTACTTCAAATGGATAAAGGTCAAAAAAAACCTGCAACATCTAGACATGCATTTTTCACAAGTCAGTGAACCAGCTAACTGAATCTGAAAATAAAAAGGAAGGTCCTCCAGAATGGACATTATTGCTCTCCAGAAGATGAGAAAGTTTGTACTAAGATTTTAAAAGTTTATCTGAAGAAATATAAATAAACCAAAATATCTTAGTCTCTCCTGTAGTTTTGTTATTTCTATGCATATTTGTGATCTTAGGCACTGTTTCCTCTGTAGTTTTACAGTCTAATGGTGAAAGAAACATAATACAAAGACAGTCATGTCAGTATCTCATTTTCTGTCTAGGAAGAAAATGAGGAACGTGTGAATTAGAGTGCATTGATATGCTGCAAAGTTTCTGACAATAAAATACTAGAAAGAGAGGGTGTGACTCGATTCTAACTTCTGGAATATATCTTACCATTAGTGACAACTCCCTTCCTGCCTCACATGGCTTACTCTGGAATAGGTCATGATGGCCATTCTGGACTCCCACCACCCCAAGAACAGACCCAGAAATTAATTCTGATGGGAGAAGCTTCCCCCCTGCTCTGACATGGAGGGGATAAGTGCCAGTTCTGTTACACTGAGGTGGTACACAACTCATACTGATTTCAGTGACAGTTAAGATGCTGAGTACCATTCAGAACTGGGTCTATTTGTTTCAACCTATTTCTTCACACTTTCCTTATTTTCCTCAGTGCAAGTAGCAGTACAGAAAGAGAGGCAGAAAACCTTCTATTTTGTATTCTCCCATCCTCTCTCCCCTCATGTTTTCTCTCAGGTGGGAGCAGTGGTTTTTTCAGTTTAATACTCTCACCAACCCCCATGCCTGAGTTCATGCAAGCAGAGGAGCAAGGGCCTTACCTCTCACATGTCTCTGTGAAGGCTATGGAATCACATTCATTTTAAGTTATTGCTGAGAGTAAAGCTAGAAAATGTTCTGCACCTTTCATTTTTTGGGTTTTTTTTTTTTTTAACTAGGGACATTGTTTGACAATATGAAAAGTGCAATTCTTATTGACACTTTATATATATATACACACACACAAATATACACACGCACACTTTTTGGGTTAAAGAATAATGAAACCTCTGTATCATGACTGGGAGATCCATGAGGAAAAAAAAAAAAGAATGACAAATGGCATCACCTTACTGTCATTGTATCTTAATAAGGGTGGTTATCTCTCAGACAAAATGTAATACACTGTAGAAATTAGTAATGTCAAGATGGGACATGCCCATTTATAAAAGTGCAGTTATTTTTAGTCCTGACACCAGCTATTCATTTTGCAGCAAGTGTCTGAACTCAGCTAGGTGAAGAAAGTTATAAACACTTCGCGTTCTCAAGTTTTCAAAAGGAGTTTAAATAGCTGTATTGCCTCCACTTGCTGCTGAGGAGCACAGTAATAGGCATAAAAATCAGGTGGGAGACAGAAAGGTAAGAGTGCTAAGAATGCAGGTTCTTTCCTCAGAAAAAACAGCAGTGTAATACTACTGTTGGCATTTCACTGACGTGTAGCAGAAATCAGTGGCATGGGAAGGAAAGATGCTAGGAACTGGCAAATGCCTCAGTAATGCAGATGAAGAGAAATAAAAAATAGGGTGTGGACTGAGAAAAGAAAGGTGATTCTTCAGCCTTAATGGCACATTTTGCACAGTGCTTTAGGGACACTGAAATTGCCACGACCTCCTTTGCAGCAAGGTCTGTCAGAGAGCGAAGGCCTGAAGTAACTGAGATGGATGGCTTCTTTCAAACACCATCAATGGACACAAAGGGAGGGTAGTGGGGTCAGCCCAGAGCCTGGACCACCAGGTGTGTGTGGGATGATGAGGCACATTGGAGGTCAGACCAGGAACAAGGATCAGGAACAGGGGTTGTCCCCTCAGCAGTTCCAGTCTCTCTCTCGTTGAATGCATCTTGCAGTATACTGAAAAACATCAAACTTCATTTTTAAACCTTAAAGAAATGAATTTGAGAGACAGCTCTTAAGTTCTGAAGACTAATTCAGTATTCTGTTCCCCATGTTGGAATAGGAAAAAAGGGAAAATGCCAATAAAACCCCTTGGATTTTGAGCAATTTGGTTAGAACTACACCAGACTGACTCAGTCTTTAAAATTCTTTAGGGAAATTAAAATTACTCAGACAAAATACATTCATTGCATTATACATAAGTGACTATTTTTCACTCAAAAAAAAAAAAAAGACATAGCAGACCTATTTCCTGTTCAACAAGCAGTTTAATGGTCACTCTAACTGGTAATTGAACTTCGTTACCTATGGACTGTGGTAGAAATGAAAGAGGTCAAAGCTTAAATAAATTTTAAATAATTTTCCAAAAATATTAAAAAATTGAAAGTGCACTGTGTCCCAAAGCAGAATTACCTTGATTTGCCTACAAGTTTTCACAAGTTACTGGATCTTGTTGTTCAGAAGCCTGAAAGAAATATTAGCAAGAATAAACATTAATTAGTTTTCTCCTGAACTGCATTTCTCTCAGAATACCTTCTTCCTGACTTCTCTGACAGCAGGAAAAGGAGAAATAGACTCTCTCCATTTGATAATGAACCTAATTCAGCAAAGCACTTGAGCACATGGTTCGGTCCAGAGAGATTTTAACTGCATGCCCAAAGTTAAGCATTTACTTAAGGCGTTGTTATAGCCAGCCTGATCTTCTTTCATGTAATCAGACTGTCTGGAGTGGCTGGAATTCCTCTGTGGTGCATTTCAGGTGCCCTCCTGCTGGCCTGTGATTTTTCTCCAAGCTCTGGGCATTTATTACTGGCACTGGTATCAAACTGGTAGGAGTGAGATAGATTGAGGTTCCCCTCCCCCAGCAAGCAGCAATCTGTCATGGTTTAATTCAAGCCGGCAGCTAAGCACCATGCAGCCACTCGTTCACCTCCACACCCCTCCAGTGGAGGAGGAGATTAGGAGAAAAATAAAAGGAAACTCGTGGGTTGACATAAGAACAATTTAATAACTGAAGGTAAATTAAATAAATATACACCAATAATGCTAACAATACTAATAATATGTAGTTAAAATACTGGAAAAGAAAACAAATT
>NW_010273815.1:0-41991 GCF_000690775.1 Eurypyga helias
CCGCGCCCACTCGCGGGAGATCCGCGCCGGTGCTGCGGTGGGCTCCGTCCGGGGCTGCCCCGTCCCACGCAACGCCCGGGCTGAGCAGCTGTCCTTGCAACCGGCCCCTTTCCAGAGCCGAAGCCTGCAGGCGTGTTCCTGGTGCTGCCCAGGCCGAGCGGGAAGCACTGCCAGATGCAAGCAGGTGGAAATTACTGGAAAAATAAGGAGTTAAGATGCTGGAAAAGCAGTTTGGGTTGCATGGATGGCGCTGGGGGTAATGCCCAGGGTGCAGGGGGGAAGAGGGGTGACACTGCAGGATGGTTAACAGAGTGATGAGTTTTTTGCTGACCTGTTACTTCTTTCGCAGACAACATGCCAGTGTCAAGAATGCGCATGAGGCCCTGGTTGGAAATGCAGATTAATTCCAATCAAATACCAGGACTGATATGGATTAACAAGGTGAGGGTTTATTACTATTATGATCGTTACTCTGTATCGTTAATCATCCTTGTTCTTAGATGACACTAAATGTAAGTCAAGACCATAAAGGAAGGAAGGACATGGACAAAACTTGCTAGCATTATGCTTAAAAAACAACTGGTTTTGCTTTCAGAAAAGGTAGCTTTGGTTGGTACAGCTGTAGCAGTTCCATTTTTTTTTTTTTTTCCCCCTGGGGAGATTCCCAGGGGATAAATTATAAATTAAAATAAAAACAACCTGAACATGATGGAGAACTAAGGGAACTCCAAGATCTCTTTTAACTCCTGCTGCCCACTTGAGCCAAGTCACCTCCTGTCCCAGCTGAGTAGCTACTGTTACACTACCAGTTGGTCCCAGTTTTACGTTATGGCCTGAAGGAAATTGGGTTTGTCTCACTTTGATCTGGCAGGCACATCTCTCTACCTGTAGCACAGGGTGAGGTCACTAGGTTTATTAAACTAGGCTTCTTTCTCCGAAGTTTTCATATCCATCCCAAGGTGATATTTAAGCTGGGATAGGTTTTTCTTAGGATTCTTGCAAGATCTTATGGGTAGCTTTAAAGAGGGATTCTCCACCAAAGCGTACTTTGTTGATGGTTCACTAATAGATTAGATACAATGTATTTAAATGATTCTGGGATAAAATCGACAATATTGCTTACTGCTACTCTACCATACCACATGTGGTTTTCCCAGATTCAGAACTCATAAAAAGCCTTAAATATCTTGAAAAAACAATGGATGTTTAAATTAAGATACAGGGCAGAGGGTTTATAAAGTTTCTGAACTGCTACTGAGAATTCTTTGATTGAATCCATCATTTCAAACTGGCATGCGATGCATCTCTTTAAATTCACATGTCTATGGGTTTAACTTCAGGATAAGATGATGTTTCAAATCCCATGGAAACATGCAGCTAAGCACGGTTGGGACATGGAGAAAGATGCCTGCCTTTTCCGGAGCTGGGCCATTCATACAGGTGGGTCCTGGCTTTACACTTCCATCAGTCCTGTGATTATCTCAGACAAGACAATTTTTGTCTTATATCTCAGGTAGTTATGTTAGTTTTTAACATCTGTGTCAGAGAAAATAGAGAAATAACTTTTTTTCATGGGAAGAACTGCAACAAAAGGTCTAACCACTCACTCTCTCTTATTTATAGGAAGATACAAAGTGGGCGAGAAAGACCCTGACCCAAAAACCTGGAAGGCAAACTTCCGCTGCGCTATGAATTCACTGCCTGACATCGAAGAAGTGAAGGATAAAAGCATCAACAAAGGCTCGAGTGCTGTCAGGGTTTACAGGATGCTGCCACCCTTGACAAAGGACCAGAAGAAAGGTGAGCCCTCAGCAATGCAACTGGGGTTAAGCAGCTTCCACTATGCACTTAAACACTGCCTGTATTTCCTACTGCGTGTAGGCAGGGGTAGTAGCACCTACAGGGGTTAGTCACTGGTTATTGCCAGGGGTAAGAGTTTGGTTTTATCCCAGACTCTTTGGATGTGCCTAAAGGCATCATCAGGAGGGGTCGGGACTTGCTGCTGCTGCGAGCGTAGCAGAGCTTGCTGAGCGGGGCTCCGAGCTGCAAGAGCTCCCGCTCGCCTAAAATGTCAGCCCCGCAGCCCTTTCTCACATTCATCTTATTTTTATTTAACAGAAAGGAAGTCAAAGTCTTCAAGAGAAGCAAGAAACAGGAGCAAGAGAAAGGTATGGCGCTGTAGAGGCAGCTGAAGAAGCTAGAGGTTTTGGTGGTTTTCATACTTAATTTTTTTCATATGGGAACTTGTGTGTCCTTAGACAGTTCTTTCATTCTTTGCCCTTATTTTTGTAGCTGTATGAAGACATGAGGATTGAAGAGTCGGCAGAAAGACTAACCAACACCCCTCAGCCAGATGACCACAGTTGCTGCACCGTTCATGACTATGCGGGGCAGGAAGTCGAGGTCGAGAGCACGTCCATCACCTTAGGTGAGACTCCGTTTTTAACACTCTGAGCAGTGGAAAGTGTCGGTCGTGCTAAACCCACAATCTCTGCACCAAAAGACAAAAGATGACTCTTGGGGCTGGGCCTGGCTGCGCCATCAGATGGGCAGGGAGGAAATAGAGGGGGTTGTGTGTCACCTGTGTGTGCCAACTCCTCCTGTATCCCGCAGACCTCTCTTCGTGCGAGGTGAGCGGCTCCCTGACCGACTGGAGGCCACCGATGGAAATCACCATGGCTGACAGCACCAACGACCTCTACCAGCTCCAAGTGTCTCCCCTGGCTTCGTCCTCAGAAGGTATTATTTCTTTTTTCCTACTCTGGTCTTCCAGCGGTCAGGTTGGAAGCAAGGCAGCAGGATGAAGGAGCACCTTGGGGATCGGGAGGAACAAGAGTTGGCTTGTGCTAAAACCCAACCTCCACCTGATGGATTTGGGTGTCTGGAGCTACCGATCCGGCCAGGTTACAGCGGGGAAGAGCAGGCACGTGCCACCCCCAGCAGTACTTGCTCGTGGGTGAAAGGCTCCAAAAGGCCATTTACGTTGCACATGAGGGCAGAGGGGCAGGCTTCGTCTCGCAGGCTCAACGCAGTGGCACGGACAGGTCAGCCTGTGATGGAGAGGAGAGATTTCTGAGCCGGGAGGGTGGGACTGGGCGTTCCCAAGGCAGCTAAAAGGAGGCGATGCCGGAAGCAGGAGAGAGTTGGGTACAGTAGTGACAGTGGAGGTAACCATGCTTCCCAATTAGGGGAAAAAAGTAATTGAAACCCATGAGCCCCTCCTCAGTGTCATCTGTGGGGTGGGGGGGAAGTAAAAGGTGGTGGTGGTGTGTGACAAGAGAACATGAAGTGGGTTGTGTGGTGAAGAAGCAGAAGTGTGAGGGCTAATGTGCAAGAAGTTTATGTCTGTTTTCTGCCTCTCTTTTTATGTGCCTACAAAACAGTCACAGACGAAGATGAAGAGGAAATGAATTCAGAGATTTTTAAGGTAAAAACCAACCTTCTGATCAGAATAAAATTGGCCAATGTTGCTGTTTGGGTCAAGAGAGGAAGGGAAGAAACTACCTGATTCAGTCCTACACTTATGTAATCCAGGACCCTTACTGAATGAGGAAGCCTGAAAAATTAAATACTAAAAGAAGGCTGCTTTGCAAACATTAGAGGGGCACATCCATGGAAATAGTTACTCTTCATGTGAAAGTCAGAAAGCTACTGAGTACTGCTAGGAGTAGATATTGCTGTATTGGGGTCTGCAGGAGTTCTCTATAGACTTTCTGGTTTTAATTTTGCCCTTCCCTCTGCCATGTATGGCACTTAATCTGTGTTTCCAGACGTGTCACGCTCATTCCACTGATAAGATGGGGGTTTCATCACTGAAGGTGCTCCCGCCCTCCCTGTTTTGCATTAATGTTTTTTTAACTGGGAGTAAACCGGTTTATATCATTTAGCGTAAGAAGGTATAAATTATCTTTTTTCTTACTTGCCTTCTAATTAAGAGAAAGCACTAAAACATTGCGCTCACAGAAAGGAGCAGTTCTTACCATCTCCTTACTCTCTTACAGCTGCTTGAACCAGCCCAAGACTGGCACACCACCAGCGTTGGGGGCAAAGGCTTTCTCACCAATGAGCCGGGCACACAGACCATGTGCAGCACTTTCAGCTACAAGGAGCAGGACGGGGAGATCGACACAACTTCAGGTACAGATTCCTCAGCTGTCACTGTTGGTCAAGACCATGGGATGATGCAGATGAGGATTTTCATGCAAGACACTAATTGGGAAGGCGTACAGCAAACTGAGGAATTTGCGCATTCCTGTGTTCTGAGATTGCCAAGTAGCCTGTAAGGAATTTGTTGATAAAAAGGAAAAGGAGAAAAATGTCTCCAGTAAGAGTATACTACAGATTTGTCTGAGGGTTATAGACATGGGAGTTATGCCAGCTTTCAGGAACTCCTTGCAATGTAACTGAAGAATTTTCTCTAGCAACAGCTTAAATGGGACAGTTTAATAGACTATTGTAGCAAAAGATGAGTCTGAGGTATTTACATCTGAGCAATCTTTCAGTGTTTGATGTATTTTATATATATACACACATATATACACTATTTTTCTCTTGCTGCATGTGATTCCATACTCACTCTTGGTTTACTTTGTCTAGGAGAGCTGGAGTTCAGGTTCTTTGACCAGAAAAGCATCCTAGACTTCTCCTGGCTGGAGACAGCAAGACCTGCCATGCAAGTCATTCCCTGTGGCTTGTAAACCTCTGGCTTCCTCCGACCATGAACTGCTCTTAGGTAGAAACCTGGACAAGCCTGAAGAGAATGGAAGAAGTTGTTTGTTACTGACTGAAGAAAGTAGCTTTTATATTCCGTTTAACTTTTAGGCCTGAAAAGAAAAACTCCATTATTAAACCCCAGAAGGACAGGACTCCCATCTCACTAGCAGGACTCCTGGCAGCGAAGATGCTCAGCCACAGCACGCACCTTGCCGTCGCTTCGGAGGCGAAGCTCCGATGGCAGGGTACCACCGCACGGCGTCACGTGCTGGAGGCCTGGGGAGGATCGTCCTGTCCTCCCCACGCGAGATGTGATGAGCACTTTACCCACGGACTGCTTGGGGGAGACCCTGCGGATGAGTCTCTTGCCTGTTAATTCTGGTTGCTGCTTTCCTGTGCAACACTGGTGACATTGACCTTAACAACTGTCATTACACTTAGGAAAATTGCACTAATTGGCCACCTCTTCTTTGATTTATATAGTTCACCTTTTAGATCTTTCAACTTTAAACTGTGTAAATAATTTAGACCAATAAAATGTGAAAGTTCCGTTCAGGCTTTGCTACCACATAGTACGCTTAGCCAGGTCCACTCATAGGATGTTATCTGCTCGTAGGCATGCCATATCTATTGTCACGTAATAGTCAGAGAGCTGCTGCATGACAATTTTTGCACTGATAGTGGCAGAGCTCTTTATTTATACCATGCCTTCCCGAGATCCCTCCTAGCACTCTCCCAGGATACCTGCAGCAGGCGGCAGCACCCTGCAGACCCACCCTGGGCCACTGCAGGATGGAAGAAGTTCTAGTTATACATAGGAATCGAATCACTAAGCTGTTATAGACTGTTTTCTTGTACATTTTATTTTTGTATATAAAGTATTGTATATTTGTTTTAATAAAAATGTTTTATATATGACATGTTTACTTTTTCTCATGGGAGAGCTCTGAATGCATTCCAGATTCTTTGAAAATACCCAAACAGATGTGCTGTTGACAGACTGTTGGAGGGGGTTTTTTTCGTGAGTCATGAAAGCACAGGGAATTCAGCACTGTTTGCTCCCATTTTCAACGCCCTGCATCTTCCCAGTGCAGCTGAGGGGTGGAATCCTGCTTGTATCAGGAAGGGAAACCCAGGTCCTCTGTGCATGTGGGGTAGTTGGTTTGTACCTGCCATCGTCCAAGTCACACCTACCTTCGAGTGGGGTTACAGGCTGTGCTTTTTAAAAAAAAATGAACTATGCAGCAAGTCCCTGGATATCCTTTTTGGATATCCTTTTGGTGATAAGATCAGCAGTGAAGGCCCAGATAAATAACTCAGGTTTGCCTAAAAAAGCACGTGCACAATTCAGAAGGCAAGGGGGAAGCAAGCTGGTTTTCCCCAGCATGTTTTATTTATTTGCCACACTTCCAGGCTGGAAAGGTCTGACATGTTACTGCATTGTCTGGGGTGGGAGACAAGTGGAGCTGATGCAATGTGTCTCCAGCTGCAGCCCCCGGCATGTGACACTGCCTGGAAAACCCCTGCACTGAACAAAGCTGCACCATGATGGTGTTTGGGGAATAACTTCGTTCACTGAGCAGGAGCCAGGGCGAACGAAGAATATTCGGCTGCGGAAGAGGAAGACCCACCCCAAAGGCCTGGAACGAAAGCGGATATTTCCTACCGCCTTTGGCACAGGCTCTGCTGTGACTCGCCCTGCAGACACAGATGGGGGGTTTACCAAGGGAAGAGGGAAAAAATAAATGCCGTTGGAAGCAGGTGGTGGTGGGTCTCAAATCCAGCACAGCCGAAAGGTTTGGATACAGCACAGCGAGGTGGAAGGGCAGCGCAGGGAGGGAAAGGCTGGGCAGGGTCTCTGCACTGCCTGTAGTTACTGACTGACCCTCTTCGAGACCACCCAACATGGGCAGCCGCAAGCAACACCCTTCCTAGTGACACCAGGCAGAGAGCACCTTCCCACGGCCTCATCCTGCCTCTGTGTGGCTGGCAGCCTGGACATCAATAGCTTTGCTGTCCCCCCACAGCAGTCTCACTCCCTGGCGAGCATTCCAAACATCTCCCTCCCGGGAAGGGATCCATCTATCCTGGAACCCACCGGCTACCAGGGATGCTGGAACAGAGGTCACGGCTGCCTCAGACCACCCCCACTCAAAATCCTGCACAACTACCCAATGCAGACCCAGAGCAGGAACGTTTTGTGCACCAGCCAAACCAAATCACCCACCAGACTGGATTTGTGCCCCGGCCAGGGGCAGCAGCAGCTACTGCTGGAGAGACCATGGAGCTGCTGGATCGAGAGCCACCAGGAAGGTGGGACACCATCGCAGCGTCCTCAGCATAACCAGAGGAAATGGGTTTTGTTTAGGAACTGCTGCAAGTTTGTTACACATGGAGGGGAGGGGGGAGGAAGGGCTAGGAGAGAGAAGGGAAACTTTCTATGATGCAAACAGTGCTAAAAATAAAGTAGAGACTAATTTACCCGTTCATGCATTAAAAAAGAGCAAGTTTTTCACAGTTCTGCTGAGATTAAAAAAAAAAACCAACACCAAAACCAACAATCCAGCACTTAAATTTTCACAGATAAAAGGCTTGCCCAAGCCTTGAGGGCAGAAACAAACAGCAGCTACTGCCTCACACCCAGGGACCACAGACAAGCTCCAAGCGTGGTTGTTACCAGGACAGGGGAGATGCTTTCCTTCGCCACCTGCCAAGGTACCTGCGAGACCAACCACCTTAGGTGTTTATTCCAGTGAAATCCTATGACTGGGAGGAAATTATCCCTTGTGTTACTTCACTGGGTGAATAACTGCCAAGTTCAAAGTATTTTGTTCTTGGGTTTGTTGTTTTGAACTCTCTGGGAGGAGTATAAAAAGCAGAGCTGAGTTCTCCAGCTTGGGAGGGGGTGTGATGTCCCAAAACCCAGCTGGAACTCAGGGGCTGCTGTTAATACCTGACTGGCTCCCTTGTCACCTCCAAGGCAGGTGGGATTTGTAGAAGCACCGTTTCATCTCCCAGTGTACATTAGAGACCTTGCTTGCACCCAAAAGGAGCACCACCAGCTCTTTAGCATAAGCCTCCTGCATAAGCTGTGCAACGAAAACAGTTTTAAAAAATTGACATTGGAGTCTTCTGAACTTTGTCCATCCTAAGCGAGCTCTTCATTAACCCGGTACATGTCAGCTGGCTTTCCTGTGTTGTGGGGTAAGAGTTGTTTTCACCTTTAATATGCACACAGCTACGTTCAGCTGGGAAGCAAGCACCTAGCAGGAGAGCAGGTCACCGGGGAGAGCTCACCCCTGCCAAACCCAGGCAAAGCAATAAAAGGGAAGTTTTTATGGGCAGGGCTCGAAGGGCAAACAGCTCTTTCTTGTGCTGCGAGCCTTGTATGACAGTGAGAAAGATCTATAGGCAACGCAACTGTTTTAAAAATACCTCTGTGGTGGCAAACAAAAAGGAGTAGTTACACAATCAGTGCTCATTTGGGAAATGAATGGAGCTAATGCTGCAGGCTTGGCAGGATCCTCCATCACTTAAACCATCACTGGCTGCAGCACCTCCAAGCCTTGGAACCATTTAGAAACAAATCCCAAGTTCTCCTTATTTCCTTTTAGATCTTTAGAGTGTCAACAGGACAAAACATCCCAAAAATAACACGACAGTCTCAGAAACAGTCCCACAACCCGAACCTGGGAGAGCCCTGCAGCGACTCAGGCACAGGCGTTGCTGCTGCAGCATCCCGCACCGAGGCGGCAGACCTTGGTCCATGCCAGCTGAGATTTGCAGTACTCCAGAGGTAAGGACATCACACGCCTGCGAACTGCAGCTTTTCCTAGTGAAAACCCTTGGCCTATAAATAGAGTTGTTGCTTTCCTTCCCTGATCTTTGTCCAAACAGCTTGTTAAAATACCCTTCCATACTTACAGGGGAACATAACTTCCTCCCTTGTGATCTGCTCAGCACATTGCTCGTAATTTAATCAGTCATCAGGAGCAATCTGTGAGCAGCTCAGCACTGTGCTGGCTAAGGGAGCTTTGCTCTTGGTTGCCCAGAGTGGTGGCACCTGGCATGAGCTTTGCCCAACAGGCAGCAGAGCCTGCAATTATTGTTTCACCTTTATTTGCCAGGGTGATTGACTCTGGATAATTGGACACATTTCCAGGCAGTCACATGATTTACGTTATCACACCTATAAAAGACAGCAGTGCTTCAGAGCAAAGGTATGAATTTATAACTGCAAAAAAAAAGAATGGAATATTTGTTTGTGGTGCAAAGGCAAACTATTGCTCAGATAGCAACTGAGTGTCTTGAACTGTAAACATTATTTCTTTGCTGTTGTGCTGGGTCATTCCTCCTCTCCAGTTCCCCAAGGATCCATTTCCGCCCCATGCTCATACACACAACGCAAGGAGGACAGAAACTTCTGCAGGACAGAAACCTCTCCCAGGAGCTCAGGAGGGCAATGGAAGAAGTATTGTCTGTAGAAAAGTCAGTTTTATTGCTTAGATGATGAAAAAGCTTCCTTAGGAAGGGAGGAAAGTCACATTTTCATGGATGAATTGTACCTACATTGAGTTTTCTCCTACACCAAGTGCTTCAGTCCACTCTGTACCCTCTACCGCCCCAGCAATGCCCTTCAGAGCTCCTTTTCCTCCCACGTTTTTCCATCTCCTTCAATATTTCCCTGTTAAACTCACCCCTCCCTCCCCAGGTGCAAAAGAAACAAGACCATAATAAAAGCATGTTCGTGCAGGCAGCGCGGTGCGTGTAGCTCAGTGAGTGCTACAGCCCTCCCCTCTAACCTTTGGTCTTATCTGTCCTGATAACAGGATACAAATTCAGCTGGTGTGATTCCCTGTGGTGCTGGGCTGCAGGTGGCTGCCCCATCCCAGCAACTGGGAAGGGTCAGGGAGAGCTTCCCATGGCCCTTTTCAGAGCTCAGGCAAGAGCATGGCATGCACTGCCACCGAGCTGAACACTCAAAGGCCACGTGAACCCAAGGCAGCAGAAGCCATAAATGACCTACACCCTAGAAAACCAGCTCATCTTGCTGGCAGACATATTTGGTGACCAGCTGCATGTAAGCAGAGGTGTCAAACCCCAGAATTAAGGGCTCAGGACCGCCAGGCACGGACAATCATATGCTCATTCCACTGACTGCCTTGCTGACCCAGGTGAAGAGTGGTGCCAAGCCACTGACAGCACAACAGGAGTAACAGGGAGGATGGGGTAGCCAGGAGGATCCTTAACCACAGGGCTAGAAGACAATGAGGGTCAGGGAGTGGGGAAGGGGGGCAGATCTCATCACCCACCCAACCAAAACCACTGCGGGCTGGGACTCAGGTGCCAGACGTTACCAGGATCTGCTTCTGCATAAATACAGAGGCAGTTAATCATCCCTTCTGGTAAACAAGGTCAGGAGAAATACAGGGATGGAACAGGCATTGAACAATGGTTATAGAATCTTAGAATGTTTAGGTTGGAAAAGACCTTTAAGACCATCCAGTCCAACTGTTAACCCAGCACTGCTGATACCAACGCTGACCCCTGTCCCTGAGCACCACCCGCCTCTCAAACCCCTCCCAGGATGGTGACTCCATCATCTCCCTGGGCAGCCCATTCCAATGCCTGACAGTCCTTTCCAGGAAGAAAAATCAGGAGATTTCCAGGAATAATGAATCCAGCTTGCAGGGAGCAAGCAGGACAGCAGACCCAGCCTCTCTCCCTGCCCTCTGATAGTCAACACAAGTGGTCAGGCTTCCAGAATCAAATATTTTAGGTTGGCAAAAAACATTAAGATCATCAAGTCCAACTGTTAACCCAACACTGCCAGATCTTCAGGATGATCCACCCCGTTTGTTTTGCTTGCAATTCATACAGAAACTCCACTATGAAGCCTTTGAAGAGCCTGACGGTACCTGGCTGTCACCTGCCAGCAGGGCCACCAGTGAGGGACATCAGGTGGTGTTAGGGGTGCGATGCCATCGCAGCCCACACAGCATAGACCTGCTTAAAGCTCTCCTCAACAGCCAAAAGGCTGCAGGGAGGAGAAGGCTGAGCTGGTGGCATGTCAGGTTGCTAGCAGCTCTTCCCAGACAAGCAGCACCCAGCTCCTGGGCCAGAACAGTAGCAATCATAGAATGGTTTGAGTTGCAAGTGGCCTTCATGGGTAGGGACACCTTCCACTAGACCAGGTTGCTCCAAGCCTCATCCAGCCTGGCCTTGGACACTCCCAGGAATGGGGCATCCACAGCCTCCTCACCCTCACGCACTACTTATACAACACCAGCATCCCGAGTGATGATGACTGCGGACGCCTGCGCAGAGGATGCTCAGCCGTTGCGAATGAGCTCACAAACTACTTAGGGACAGGAAATGTCACACTTCAAATTGTGCATTTTTCTCCGCTGCAGGGCTGTGTCACGCTACACTGCAGGCATGTGGCCGCAGCACTGAAGCACAGAAAGGCTGAGGCAAGCTGCATGCAGCAGCTTCTGGGCATCTTCCAGGGGAATTCAGCCTCGACTGCCTTTGCAGGAATGGCTGTCTCGCCAGGCACTGGGAAAGGGAAGGACTTTGTTTTCTTTGTTTGCATGGAGCAATGGTTAAAAATACAAAAGCGAGGGAGCGGTTAAAAGACAAGTTTCACTGGGAGGAGGAGGACGGGGTAATGGTCCGAGGAGCTCTGGGTAGATGCAGGGTTCACTCCTCTCAAAGCATGCAGTGGTTTAGCAGCGACAGTTTGGAGAACAAAGCACAGAAAACAGCATAAGGATGCTGGCCCTAGTTCAAGATGAATCCAGCACAAGCATTACGTGTATCAACTATTTGCAAGCCGGGTTATTAAATAACAAGACCCAGGCTAACCACAGGCATAAACACTGAACTTGCCCAGTTTTACTATCTGCATTGCAAGAGCGTTTCACCGAGTTTGTTCTGTCAGGAGCTAAATACTGTAAAGTTTTCACCAATAGTCTTCAGGCAGAAAAAACTGAGAAGCCAAGTCCAGACAGGCACAACTTTGTTTTCACCAACTTTATTGCTGAAGAAAGCAGGGGGAGCAGTGTGTGCATTAAATAAACAGCTTTAGGTTTTTAGGATATTTAAAAAAAGATCAGGAGGGAGGTGGCACATTGAAATCAGCAAGTGAACCACGTTAGCACACATACTGAATTATTATTTCTATGGGAAATGTATGATAACCAGCAGCTGTTATTCCTGCCCAGAGCAATTCTTTGCCATCAGCTTTGGAAGAGCCTCACTGGGGTCTGTCCTGCTCTGCGTGCTGCACCCACACTCCTGGTAGCTCACGGACAAGCTTTCCTGGGGATGACCTGCCTCGATGCGACTGATCACACCACCATCTGCAGCTCCACAAGCCTCCCAACCCCACTGCACAGCAAGGTCCCAGCTCACCCGGTGCAGGCTGGCTCCACAGGAAAGCTGTGCTTCATTTGCCTAATGTTCATGTGAGGGCTGTATCATCTCAGGCTGCACGCCAAAATCCCAGCACAGGCTTCATCAAGAAATCTCATGTAGTTTGTATCTACTAATGCAGAACATCCATCAAGCTCACACCAACCATCAACAACTGCATCTGAGCCATACCAAAAGCATCTCAGATGGTGCCGACAGAATATCATCTGAACCGCGAGGGTTGAACAAGGTTTACAACGACCGTCTGCATCAGAAACAGGCTGCTTCCCAGCTGCTGTGCAAAATGCTGCCAGGCTGGTCAAGGGGAACGGTCCAAACTGACACAGCTCACCGATGCTACGTGCGCAAGTGATCAGCCTGTCTCCTTGCCTGGCTTTTTCTCCATGAGGCAGGGAGAGGAAAGCAATCATCAAGAAGAGGAAGAGGCTTTAAAATCCCCACAGCAATTAACAGGTATGTTCTTGGACCTATTTTAAAAGTGCATCTTGCGACTGACCAGGTTTCAGGTTGGTGGTGTGTTTGATTAAGGTGTTATTACTGAAACTGCCCTTTCTTAGCTGATTTAATGTTATCTTCCCTTAGACCTAAAGGCAACATAAGTTTTTTTCCAATGATTTTAAAAGGTTTGGGCCCACCTAGATTATATCCTTGCCCTGCTGTATGCGGTGCTAATTTTTGGGCCTTAATTCCCAGATCCTGTTTGCTGCTGAGTTCATCCCAACAGCTCAGAACCCAATGGCTGAACACCTCCCCATGCCTCTGCCCCAAGGCCCCTTGGCTGAAACAAGCCACTGCATCCTTTCCATCAACTCTTTACATGGCCCTTGTAAAGGTGAGGAGGAGGATGCTGGTCTTCCAGCTCGTTTCTTTTTAAGTGCAGGAGCTGGTGAGAGGATCCAGGTGTTGCCCTTACCACAGCTCTCTCCTCAAAGTCGAGAGAAGGTGCAGGAAACCTGCTGCTGCCCTCCCACCTGCGAGATGGACACAGCCCTGTGCTTACCCCGACTTCTTGGAAAGGGCCTGGAAGGGACTGACTTCAGCCCACTTACAGAATATCAAACAACCCAAGGGTGGCGGGAGCCATAAAGGTGACACAGTTTCAGAATGAACTTGCTGAGGTTCAGCAAAACTCAGCCACCTTGTATCTGAGGAACAGGAACCTCAGCGAAAGAGGTCTGCAGGACGCCAGCCCAGCCCTGCAGGAAAACGAACTCGCTACGGTGGCAAAAACCCAACAAAACACTCAAGAGCTCGGCCCCTGGGGTATGTCCCTGCTGCGGGCACCCCCAGCTTCCACATGCCAAGCCGGGGTACCCCACTGCCCTCTGCTTGGAGCCCAGATGAGCTTTCTGCTCTGGAAAACAAACTCAGTGAATCGAGAAAAACAATGTGAAAGGCTAATGTTGTACTTGATAACAACTTGCCGCCTCCTGCACCTCTGCTGAGCAAACCACTATTTCCTGAATTGAGGTGTCAGGCATGAAATATTTCACATGCTGGAGCAACCGTCACCATCTGCGAAGTGACAAACACAACTTCAGCCTTTCCTGGTATTTGATGCATAAATCAGGGTGTGTCCTTGTGGCTGTTTGTGATTCTGTAATTGAAAACTCCCTGCCTGGCTTGGGAAGGTGGCAGTGAAAATGCCTGTAAAGCCAGTGTAGATTTAGTCTAAGCCACTTTCTATCAAAGCATTTCTACAGCATGCCTAACTGGAGTGCACAGTTTAATGTCACTGCAGCAGGAGTGTTGTCAGAAGTGCCTGTGGGCATCAGGTAAGGCCACACCTTAAGAACCAAGAACTTGCATCCTTGGATAACCTCTTTTCCCCACAGCTAATATGGTTTTATCCTTTCCTTCCATTCCCCATCTTGCCAACCAGGTGAGAAATGACTCAACCGTCAGTTGCGATCCATGGGTCTGGCAGGCTGGTTATTGCATAAGCATTTATTTTTCACTCTTATCCTTCCAGGCACTCAATTATCCTTCCGAGTCTGTACCCAACAAAGGTCCAGCAGACGGCGTTGCCTGGGGCCACAGGCAGTGAAGAGGAGACAGACCTCCATGCTTGGAGAGCATCGGCTTTTGTGCTGGGTTCAGCCAGGAAAGGGTTAAATCTCTTTACTGTGGCTGCTAGAAGGCTGTGTTCCTGGATGCAGGGAGCAGCACTGATAAGTTCTTAGCTGGCACTGAGGAATGTCTGTACCAGTTTCAAGGTCTTTTCTCCGCTTCTGATACTGCAGCTGCGTTCCCAGCTCTCGCGGTCTCGCTACAAAGAGGGCGGGGACATAGAGTTCAGACCCCTGACACAAACTGGCCAAAGAGGTATTTCATATCCATAATACGTCATGCTCGGGGCAGAGCCGAGGAGGGGGTCCGGTCGCCATTACTCTCCCTCCCTGACTCTCTCTGGTTCACTCCCGTACGCCTGCTGATCCTCCCCCTGACTCCTGCGTTAGCTGCTTCGCTAACTCCTGTGCTGGCTGGTTTGTGAGGGAGTTGGTGGGTTTGTTTAGCTTTCCCGGGCTGCTATCGCTGAGAGGGTTCGTTCGGAATCTGCCGCGGCAGCGCTCGGGCTCCAGCCCTCAGCCTGCGGCCCTCGGCCTGCGATCGCTCTCGGGCTGCGGCTCTCGGGCTCTCTGGGTCTGACTCCCACTGCTCAGCACCTGTTGTGCATCGGTCAGTGGGTGGTGGGGAATTGTATCATATTGTATCATACTGTATCATGTGTTTTATTTTATGTTGCTTTAATCATTTATTATAAATGATAATAATAACCCCTTACCCACGGGAGGTCCTGGAATGTCTCCTGTGCAAGAGCCACACGTTATGTATCGTCACTTAAAAATAAGCTTTGCCACCGTCATTCATGGTCTCCAGTTCATACAGGCTTGTCCATTCACACCTCCCCAGAAGCACACTCAGCAGATCAGAGACTCTCCCCTCCCAGAACTCTGCAGATCACACCTAGAATACTGTGTCCAGTTTTGGGTCCCCCCCAGTACAAGACAGACATCGACAAACTGGAGCAATAAGCCCCAAAAGCTTGAAGCCACCAGCACAGCCAGGGGCACAGAGCTCTTGCTGCAAGAGGAGGGGAATGGGGGGCTTGTTCTGCTGAAGGGAAAGCTTTGAGGGGGGCTCACAGCACCCTCCTGCCAGGTGCTTATTGACAAAGTAGAGCCAGGCTCTTGGGACAGTGCATAGTAGGAGCACATGACAGAGGGAGAAGAGCTGAATTGACAGGTTCAGCCTGAGTATCAGAGATGTTTTTTCTTGCAAGGACAGCCAAGCAGTGGGACAGGCCACCCAGGAACATTTCCATCCTTGAAGGTTTCCAGGAGTGGAAATAGCCCAGGGCAACTTGGTCTGACCCTGCTTGAGCAGGAGGTTGGACTGAAGTCCTCCCGCAATCTCTTCCCATGTGAATTACCCTACCCAACTAGTCTGCTGTGTTCTTCCAACACCAAACAAATCATTGCAGGTGGTGCAGCTCACAGGCAGCTCTTTGCTTTCTCCTCCTGCTTAGTGCACTGATTTACCATCTGGTTATCATCTCTTTAATCAGCAGCTGCCTTCCAGAAGAGCTATTTTCTTGTTAAGTTCTGATTACATTTCAGTTAAGGTCTGGTAGCAAGTCTCATGTTCCTCCACACCTCCCAGACATAGGAATACAGCTTTTGGTGACCATCCCCTCCCTTGCTGTAGTGTTCCTCTGCTGCACAGCAGGGCAGCAGCATAAAGCTCCCAGGTGAAACCACCTATAGCAGCTTCAAAAGCAGGGGAGAATCCCACCAGACTTTACATGGCCTTTCTTCCGAAGTCTGTCCCACCAGCTAAGGCATTCTATGCCCAGAAGTGCATCCAAACTCCAAAAAAAGGACTCTCAACTTACTATCTGAGGAAAGCTGAGCCATCAATAACAAGAAATCCTCCTCCCTGCTCCCCAGCCAAGAAATATCACACAGATGCAGAACCGTGCAAGAGATCCCCTGCCCTCCACGCAACGGGGGAAGCTCCTCTGAAGGCACCGTTAATGCACATTATTATCACACCAAGCCACAGCAGACAATCCTTCATTTCTTACTGAAGTGCATAGGAGCAGTGGGCACAGGGAGGTTAGGAAGAAGCATGTGGTGCCTTGGAAGTTCTCTTCCTTGTTTGCATGACATCCCCATTCACACAGGGGCAGGCATCACCTGCCCTCAGGCTTGACCCCCACCCAGAGCACTGCAACAGAAGGATGGGAAAAACACGGACTAAAGTGTCCTGTGCAGTGGGAACAAAGAAAATAACAGGTGTAGCCAAGGAAAGAGAAGAAAAACCAGAAATATTGGGGGGGTGGAAAATAGAAAAGGAAAGCCTAGAGCCAGTAGAGTCCGACTTCCTATGAACGAACAATAAAAATTGCAACAAAGTGCTGGAGACATAACTGGTGGAGCCACCTGATGCATTTTCCGTGCTTTAGTAATGCTCTTCAATCACAGAATTTCTTCAATTCTATGATTTTGATTTATGCCAATCCTTGATAACCCACAGCACCCACTGCATAGAAGTGATCATGTTTATTTACTAATCTTCTGAGTGTAAAATGGAATTAAACCCAATAATGACTGCGGTAGTTTTAAGCTGCATGTAGTCCAAACAAGATGCAAACTTCCTTAGATGTGGGGTTTTTTTTAAACAGGCATTAGAAACCCCAGTCAAAGTTATCAAAACCCAGACCCTGTCGTTTACCTTCCCTTATTCCTCAACCCAGTGTCCCAATAAATTAGCTTGGGGTCTCCTTTCTAACCCCAGGATAGCAGCAAACCTGCACATCCCCACCCTCAGGATTGCACTCCTGGTTTCTCTCAGCCACTTCTCTCCTTAGGTAACAAGCAATAAATATTTCAAACAATATCAGAGTACCTGGAGCAAAGAGGAGCTGATGTGATGCAGGCTCCTAGCCTGGCTCTGCTGCACATCCCTGCAGGGAAAAACCCTGCTCAGCCCACAGCAGGGCCCTTATGCTTTCAGATAAATGGATCTACTGGCTCCTTTCCTTCCTCCCTGTGTTAAATAACCCTTGCTGATAGCAGGATGCAGCCACTGCCCTGTGGAAAACCCAGCGTGGCAGAGAGCTGGGCTCTGATGAAGCACTGCAGCTGCTGATTATAACATTCAGATGCAAATGGCACTAAAACCCACTTACCAGGTAAAGAGCGATGCATCTGAGCGTGCCAGAACCTAGCAGCACACAAAAATGCATTACAGAAGCTCTACTTCCTATTTCCTTTTCCTTACAGCTCCGAAAATAAGAGCTGCAAAGGTCAGGGGCTTGGGGAAAGTTTCTTGTGCAGCTGAGACGCTGCTGCTGCGGGGCCAGCTGAGCACACTGAGGAGCCACATCCCAAGCCCCCACCCTTTCCAGCCTGATCTTTCCTACTCATTTCCAACTGGTTTACCATCAGGCTGCAAAGCACCGCAGCCCAGGAGCTGCTTTATGAGAGGAGCTTCAGAGACAGCAATACCCCGTGTTGGGGCACCGGGATGCCCGCGGTGGGGAGGGACCAGCTTGGTGATGTAGCGTTGGGCTGTTGGAGCCCAAAGACAGCTTGGGTCTGAATCCATTCCTTCCTGGTAGCACCTGATGAAGGATCTCTCGGAAACAAGCGAATTCCTGTTGAATTTTAATGTTGAAGCAGGCTCCTGGCCAAAATCAGCATTGAATTGTGTTTGTTTCTGTAGAGACACAAGGTGTGTTCAGTCTAACAGCCTTGCATTGCTAGGGAATAAAGAGGGAAAAGATGTGGAGAAAGGATGATAAATGCCCATTTGAAGATGAAATGCAATATGACTATCAAAGATTTAATTTAACATAGCTACAGTATGTCTCGTCCAAGGCTGAGAAATCCTTGGTAAGCAACCGGTGAAAAGGCCCCGAAGCCGATGAAAGAGGCAGTATTAGGAAATGGGAACTGAAGCAGTATCTACTGATGGGAAAAGGGAAGTGGTTGGGATATTTCTCAGCTGGTTTCACATCCAGGCACCTCTTTTCACGCACAATCACTCCTGCTTTATAATGAGTGGGACAGCAAGAGGTCTGAGCCAGACTCCACATTACCAAGTGCATCCGGGTGCCAGTGGAAACACCATCACGGAGACTGGCTCACGGGGCACTTTGGGTTTAATTAACCATTTTCCCTCTCGTGCAAAAACTGCAAAAAACAACCTCTCAGTTGCAAAGTCTCGTTCACTGCTGCCAGGCTTTATTCCTTTTCTACCCAGGAGAGAAAACACTGAAAAAACCCCCAAGGATCTGTTACTCCTGCTAGGTTTTTAAGGACTATTTTGGTGTAGTAAATGATCGTGTAATGACAGAAGCAAAATGCAGAGAGCACTGTGGGTCCAGGTGACACGCTGCAGTTTGGTGCCCAAAGGCAGAGGGGTGCCAGGTTGCCAATGAGCGCTGCACTCCTATCCAGCAGCTCAGCTCCCTGGGTGAGGTACCCGACGTACACCCAAAGCACCAGGATGGATGCGTATCGGGTTTGCACGTGGGGTTCACGGGACACCCCCAGAATAGTGTAACCCCAGGCTCATACCCACAGGGACGGCACAAGCCGGTGAAGCAGGGACAGTCGCACTTGTGAGGGCTGTAGCATCTGCATTACCTCCCTCAAAATACATGGCCGTGTGGGTTTATTTTAGAATAGCCAAGTACACGGGAGGGTTTATATTTCTGCTTTCTTATCTTTACATATGAATAGAACACACCAATATATCCCAGCACCACCACGAACAACTGCACGCACGGAGCCAGCAGACAACAGCCCTGGCTCTCCCAGGGAATCTGGGCTCTCGGACTGTAACTCTGCCAAGCTGGGGACTCCCCACTTCTTTCTGTCGTAACTCACGGTGATCCACGTTTAAAGATGTGTATGGAGAAGCCTGTTTGATTGCAAGCACCAATTTGTAACTTGTATTCGGCTGCTTCATCTCAGTCTCCTTTGGATTTGGAGGCATAATGAGGTTAAAGTAAAACCTCTCAGAGATTGAGAAGGAAAAAGCTCTTTGTAGTTTGGAAAGAAAGGGGTTTAAGGAGCGGTTGCACAGCTCAGGGCACAGGCAGCGAGAAAGTGAAGTGCCGTTCTAGGCATTCTGGGTTCAGAGCAGGCTCACACCCCTGGACGCCTTGTAGCTGATGAGGGTCGCGGCTGGGGACGCCCACCCACAGCAACCGCTGGGCTCGGCGCCTATTTAAGCTTTTTATTTTCCATCACAGAAAAATCTGGCATCTCCATGCATTTGCTAACGCAAAATTTTTAGCGTAAAGGAAAAAACCACAGCTAGAGATGCACGGCGATGCTATTAACTCACAGCAGAAGGCAGCGGGTTGGCACCCACCGTGGGCTGCGCCAGCTGAACCGTGCCAGCAGCTGCGGGGATGGAGGAGGAGGGCAGGGGAAGGCTGAGCGTGACCCGCACACACAGCTTGTGTTGCGTCCCCATCTTAAAATGCCTAACAAGGGTGATGCAATTTACCACAGGTCCTTTTTTTTTCACAATCCTTTATCAGACTCATTTAGAAACACCCACAGAGAATGGTGAAGCAGCGGTGCGATGGCTGAACTCACGCTCACCTCTAAGCAGCCTGGGAAATATTAACCACAGGCTTGAAGTGTATCTATCCAAAGCCACAGGGTTTTTTTCTTTGGTTTTTTGGGTGTTTTTTTCTTTTATTTTCTTTTTGGTCTTTGTTTTTAGCTCATTAGCCATGATACTTTATAAAGGCATTTGTAATACTGAAGAAAAGAAGAACTGAAAAATCCAGAGGTGCATTTTATGCAGTATGAAATATGGTCTCCTCCAGTTTCATATCTTAAATTGGGCCTTTGCTGCATTCCAGTATAATATTGAGCTTGAAAGGAGCTGTAGAGTGGCACAGATGAACAAATGTCACATGTACAAAGGAGAAACGAATCCTGCCAACATCTCTGAAGAAACTTAAATTTGAAATATGAGCTAAAGTAGCTATCTTCTAAGATACTTCCCCCTCAAATCTGTTTTCTTTAAACTCCTATTTAACACTCAATTTAATTTTCAGTGCAGCAGATGTTACTTAGGAAATAGCTTCTAAATAATACCTGATAAGTGCATAGTATTATATTTTAGGTCAAGAAATCTATACGGGGTTGTGCAGCTGCTTAAGTGAGGACCCAATGCCTCGTGTGAGATAAAACCAGTCCCTGCTCCTTCAAAAAGTCTGATAACCCCAGACTAGATCATTAAGATACAATATGCACGTTCATTCCACCACATCCCCACGCGCCTGTGGGAATACGAACTCTACATTCGTAATGCATTCAAAAGCCCAATTTCTAAAGAACCAGGTGGTCCCAGGCAAGCAAAGAGATCTGAAGAGAGGGATTCCAGTGGGATGAATTAGTTCAGCACAGGTTGGACTTTATTTTGTGTCAGGAAGAGGAAGCCCTTGCTAGGTGCTCCAGCTATTGAGCATCTGGCCACTGAAATCCAGAGGTGGTCTGATCACGATCTTGGTAGGGTCAGAGTCTGGACATCAGTGATATCAAGCAGTAACAGATGTGTGACATGGTCAAAACCTCCAACAGTGAGACGATGTACCGTGGGAACTGTCCTTCATCCCCAGTACAACACGGATGAGTGCCAAGGCAGTCGGCTGGTTCCACTGAAATGAATCCACATCTCTGGAAATGACCTGAAAACACACACCCGGCACACCAGCATTCTCAAAGCTCTTACACCGAGCAGAGTCAGGCCGTGTTTTGGCTGCAGGATGCACAGGGAATGGCACAATTAAGCTCTTCCTCTTTACCGGTCACCAAGCACTTGCTGTGAACCTGAATTCAGATTCAGGACTAACTCAACCGTCTTTCTTCCACCTTTCCCTGGGATGTCCCCTTAGCTTTTCCAGGCCATCGCCCAGCTGCCGGTCGGGAGCACAGGAGCTGCAGGTGTGCAGACCATCAGCTGCTGCTCCATGAGAATCCACATCCCTGCTTCCACGGGGACAGGTTTCCCAGCCTTGGCTTCATCCCATGCCTCTTCTGGCTATAAACCACATGTCAAGTGCTGCAATGAAGGGGAGAGTGTTAACATATTGAAGATTACTGTATTTCTAGATCAGCTGATAAAACGCATTCCTTCTTTGCCAGAGTGTATTCATTTCTTCACATGCTGGTACTGTTCTCCCTGCAGTGGTGTGTACATACACACGCACATGTATATATAAACACTTTTTTACAACCCTGGCATCAGGACAGCTGACAGCCTGTTACCTTTGCTGTATTTCATGAAGCTCTTCTCCAAACACCAACACTGAAGCAGCCGCTGGCAGGTCTGGCTACATACACCCTGCCAGCCACCCTCCCGTTTCACAACCTTATTCTGGCTGAATTCCCTTACAGTGGGAAAGCGCCGTCGTTTTCCTCACGCTGGAAAACAGCCCACGTGAGATGGACAGCAGGGTCTGCCCTGCGGAAGGCTTCAGCATGGCAAGATGGGAAGATGGAGAGCTGCATTTTCCTGATGCTTCTACCTCAAAAGTCATTTCCAAGACAGAAGTTCTCTCCTTGCAGTCCAGCTGGAAGAAGATAACTTAGATCAGCTTAAAATTTTTGTAGCCCTCCACCAAAAGCTGCAGGAGTCCTTGCACAGTCTCTGCTTCCCAAAAATGTATCTATTCCAGCCTACCCAGCTCACCACAAAAAATAATTCCCCAAATTCCTCCCCTCCTCCACTGTCTTAAGGTGCTTTAACTGTCCAAGATGCTTTCCCCATGACCCAGGATAATGTGTAAACACCTGGACAGCACACACCTTGCACACCGTCCAGCTTGTAACAGGAACCAGGTGGAGATGCCCGACCGTGCCGGGATGTGCAGGCTTTCTACTACCTCATCCCGTCTGATGGCTTGGAACACCATGAAATGGCTCAGGCAGGGCTTGCTGCTGGCTAGAAATAGAGCGGGGAGGTTTCTGAAGCTCTAGACTTTATGGCTACCTAAGCAATAAAATTCAAGCAAGTTGTGTATAATGAGAAATATGAACCAAGCCGGGGAGTTCTGCGCCACTGAAGACCTGAGAGACAGCTCTGGCATGGAGATAAGCTTGGCTCTGGCTGATTATGTACCTACCACCCCCCAGATACACCGCTTAACAGGCTGTAGCACCCAGACGTGCTTCTAAATAAAAGCGAGGGCCAGGGTGTCAGAGATGAGGGCCCAGCCCCAAGTCCCTCCCACGAGCCCCATCTTCCCACTGCAAATGCAACCCAGCGCCATCGGCACGTCAGCTCCTGCGGCTTCGTGCAGCTCCATCGCAGGAACTCTTCTCCTCAGCTTGCTCAGAGCCTGCAGCAGCTCTGCGAGGCATCACTTACCTCCCCAGCTCATACCTCTCCCACAAGCTGCTTCCCCTCGCTGTCAGAGCTCAGCGCATCACGCCGGGCTCTGCTTCGACGTGCGGATCCGCTGTTGACACCTGAAGTTCCCCACCAGCACCCTGTGAGCGTGGACGCTGGGATTCCCTTGGACGAGGACGGCTGGGTGCAACGATGCAAAGACACCGAGTGATTTGCAGGATGTCGGGCTGGGGCAGGGGCAGAGCAGACGCAGCATCTCCCAACACCCGGGCTGTGCGCAGCGAGTTTGCGCTCCTCGCGCTTCATCCCCAAGTCCCAGCAACGGTCCATGCAGCCAGGAGATGATAAAGGTCCAGGAGGAAAACTCACCGTGCCCAGGAATGCAGATCTGCCCTGGGAAAACACAAAAGCAGCTGTCCCTCCTGAAAAATAATTGACATTTTCCCCCAAACCAAACAGATTTAAGTTATCACTGGGACAATTCTGTCCCCCAACAAGGAGACGCTGTAAAGGGGCTCAGAAAAATGAGGGTGCTTGCACAGGAAACAGCAGATGAGAAATTTTCTCCTTGCCTCCAAATTAAAAAAAAAGCCAAACCAAAGTGATACCTGTGCTTCTTCAGCAGAAAACAGAAAAACTGTGTCCACAGAGGGTAGAAAAAGCAGTTCGAACGGGAAGAGGGAGGAAGCAGTGCAGAGGAGAAAGAAAGCCTTCCACTCACTGGAAATAACAAACGTGTGGACATACAGGGATCACTCAGCTACATTGTGAAACAAGACGAAATAAAACACTTTAATGTGCAGAGCGTCACTTATCCCAAGTAACTAAACCAAACGTTGAAATCTGAGTTGTTTGGAACTTTCCCATCACAGTGCTTTTGTCTCAGAAAACATGATTTAGATCAAAAGGGAATTTCCCCCGAGTACATTTGAATTCTGCTGAAATCACCCCACAGATACACAAAATCAGCCTGACTGTGACATGTGTCCACCTGAGCTACCATCAAGCCATGACGCTTCTAATCCCTGCACCTCCTGACCCCACGCCTGTGGTCAGAGTCCTCAGCCAGGCTCCATCGCTTATAACACTGTCTAACCTTTAATTAAACCTTGGTGCTACCGCATGGAAGTTCATGTCCCCGAACGAGAGCGTTCCCAGGGGATTAAACCCTGCTTCCCGATGCACCCTGCCCTGTTTCGGTGTTAGGGAGCACCACGATGGGTTGTTGCCCCAGAGTGGGGTTCAGTGGAGACCCTTCTTATGCTGGATATTGAAAGGGTGACTGAAAAACCTGAAAATTTGGATTTTCAGCTTCGTACCTGACAAATTCTTTTATCTCCACTGCCACCCCCTCACACACTCGCAAAACAAGAAAGCGAGACCAACAGGTACATAACACAGTGAACATTAATAAGTTGAGTCACAGTAATTATGTCAGAATTTCCCGCACAGATTGTTTCATTTGCTTTTTTCTTGGTTTCTTCCCCCCAAGTTCATGCAAATACCTTTTGAGCCCATCTAAAAACAAGCCAATAAATGCAAGTTGACCTTCAAACATGCAAGATGCTAAACCAGGCGAATCCCTCAAGACAGAGCGAGCCCTCGCCATGAGGTGTGGCATCATCTTCCTCCTGCCACCCCTCGCTTCTCACGCTTCAGCAGAAGCCGCAGCTCCCTGAAGCTCCGCTCGCCACGGTGCAGCCCGGGTTGTGCAGCTATTTTCGGCACCGCCGCCCTACAGCCGCCAAGTTCACAGACGTAGTTGTGTGATTTTTCATAACTTCCTCCACGGAGGTCTTTTTTTTTGTTTGTTTTCCATACTAAGCTCAACAGTTTTGCTCTTCCTAGGTCAAGCAGAAGGCATCTTGCCTTGGCATCGCGCCTATCTGCCCAGCCCAGCTGCAGCATTTCTTACCAGCAGTGCCAGCTCCCAGGGCGGGTAGGGCAGGCTGGGAGGTGGGGGGAGACAGGACTTATTTACTAAGAGCCCATCAAAAACTCTTTCTCTAGAGCAGGCTCAGCCCCTTCAGATCCAAAAGGGCAAGGATTTTGGTGCTTCCCCACAGGAAGGCAGTTCCCAGGCAGCTTCCCGCTGGGTACATGCTTTGGGGACTGAAGGCAGTGCTATTTTTCTTCCATTTTCACGCCCATTGTTGAGCCTGCTCCCTGCCTGGCTGGGGACTTTACCGAGTGCCTGGTATGTGCCAAGGCTCTGAGCTATTGACCCACTTGAACGCGGAGGGGAAGGCAAGGAAATGACATGGGCGGGGTGTGAGTTCACAAGCGCCACAAGCAGACGCACACCCCAGACATGTTAACAACATCCTGCACCACGCAGAAAGCTCCGTTTGCCACCCTACAGACCTCCAACTCATACCCCGTGGTACACAAGATCCATGCAAGAGTCTTGGATGTACATGAAATGGCCTCAAGTGGTACCAGGGGAGGTTGAGATTGGATATTAGGGAAAATTTCTTCATGGAGAGGGCTTGGAAGGGGCTTCCCAGGGAGGCGGTGGAGTCACCATCCCGTGAGGGATTTAAGAGATGAGTAGACAAGGTGCTGAGGGACATGGTTGAGTGGTGATTAGGCAGTGTTGGGTTTGGGGTTGAACTTGATGATCTTAAAGGTCTTCTCCAACCTAAATGATTCTATGATTAAGCAAGTGCTGATACTACACTTACACATGCCAATTTACAACAGCAGAGGACTGACCTCTAGCCCTCTGCTCTCGTACATTAACAAAGCGTAGGTCCGGAGCAGGCTGGAGGTGCCCAGTGCTGCTGGGAGCACTGGGGCTGAACTCAGGCTCTAAAACCAGCTCCAGCTGCCAACAAGGAGCCACTCATGGGGGTTTTTCCCTCATGATAATTCAGCCCACGGGGTCCAGAGCTGCCCTGAGCTTCGTCCAGGGCTGCAGCTCCCCATCCTGGAGAGCTCACCATGTAGTTCAAGTTCAGAGGTTATTAATAAAACACACAAAGGGAGGGCCGAGGCCGAGCATACTTGTGGGATGGAAGCAACCAGGCTGAAATGCTCAGAGCATCAAACACGAGCGGACGTCTGATGTACCTTCAGTGTTTTTCTTCCCTTTTTCAATTGCTGCTTTGATTCTTTGACTTTTTCTCTTTTTTTTTTTTTTTGACATGCAAATGTTCCTTCAAGCTCTTCCTGTTCTCACATGAGGCGTATGCGGTGAACCTTCTCACAGCAAAATTGCCCCAAGGCTTTAAAACCTAAAAGATGGGGGATTGCAAAGGAGGAGAGACTTCATATGCAGCCTCATTTGACACCCTCAGCCCTGGAAAAACACCCTGCAGGCTCCCGAACCAGCCTGACCCAGCCTCCAGTGCAGCCAGCAGCGAACAGCCCCTTCTCAGAGATGCAGATGAGGCGTTTGCTTTCCAGGATAGACCATGAGAGCCTAATTCTCAGTTGATCCCGCAACACTCTTTTCCTCATCCATGTTAACTAGTTTTCCAGCTGCAAAAAAAAAAAATCTGCTCTTTTTGGATTTTGGCCACCAAACCCTCACAAAACACAGAGCTTCCCAGTTCAATGACACCAAAACCATTGCATAACCCTGGTTTCAGCCCCAGCTCCTCCAGACCACTGTAACCTCACGCACACCCCACAGCACGCACAATCCCAGCGCATGTCCTTCCCACGCAAACAGAACAGCCATGAAATGACAGGATCACAGAACAGTTTGGGTGGGAAGGGACCCTAAAGCTCACCCGGTCCCACCCACTGCCATGGGCAGGGACACCTTCCACTAGACCAGGTTGCTCCACGCCTCATCCAGCCTGGCCTTGGACATTTCCAGGGATGGGGCATCCACAGCTTCTCTGGGCAACCTGTCCCAGTGCCTCCCCACCCTCTGCGGGAAGAATTCCTTCCTGACACCTAATCTAAATTATGCAGGTGTAACGCTGCCGTTAGAAATGCACTGCGATGCTTCTGGAAACGCAGCATGGTTACTCTGCTACCACAAATAAATGACCAAAAAACTGAAATGCGGGTATTGGTGACATGGATTGTGCAGTCCATGATACACAGGGTCACTGCTCGATGGATCAAAGAGCTCGAGAGTCGCCAGCCTGGTAACAGCCCTGCAGGCCTGGGGTACCCACGCTTTACTTCCAGCTTCCTAAGAGATGTGCTGGGCAAAGCTTTGGCAGCCCCTGACTATGCCCTTCCAGGTCTACGTGGCACGATCTCAATATTCAGTTCTATTGTTGAATTTTGGCCACTTCAGCCCCCAGCCCAGGCTCAGCCCAGGGTGAAGTCCTGCTGTCCCCAGGCAGCACCCAGCAGCAAGTGTAAAAGGCAGGACAAAGGCAGAGCCAGCAGCTACTGGAGCCCTGAGAAATATCTGAGTCAGCCTCGCACGTGATAAATCGTTGACTCATATTTTCAGTTTCTTGGGTTTAATGAAAACGCGCGTGTTGCAAATTCACGCGGTGCCGTGCTCTCCCACGAACCCCCCTGCGATGGCTTTGCATCTGGAGTAAACCCCACCCCCCTCCCTTATTACCTAATTACCTTAAAGTGTTGGCTGCAGTGCTGCTCAGTCTCAAAGGCAATTCCTAAGGTCACGCCTTCTAGAAGAGCCCGGATGCCTAGCAAGGATACGGCTCTCCACGAGGATGAGCCAAAGCCATCGCCCACAGCACCCTGCGCGCAGGGAGACCGCAGCCCGCCGCTCCTGAGGGTGCGGAAGACAGCAAGAGGCAATTCGAAGGCAATTACCTGAGAACAACTAATAGGAAACAGCACACATGGAGGGGGTTAACCACAGGAACATGCCTTTGATATGCCTCCTAATCCAGCCAGGATTACAACCGCCTGCAGGGGAGCTGGAAAACAGGCATGTTGCTGGAAGCCTCAACCAGCTCCATGGCACTCGCTCCTTTATCAGCAGTACTTTGCCACGTGGACAGGATCCAACACACATAAATATGTCTTCCTGCTTCCCCAGAAGGTTTGTTTCTAGTTTTTTTCAGGGATGTAAATGGTTTACAATCCCTGTGCACGCCAACGTGGAAATCCCTGTGCACAACTCTGAAGAAACCCCGACCTCGGCGCTTCCCGCGCTCCTCTGGCATGCTCAGCATCAGCTCCTCTTAGAAATTTCCAGTAACTCCCAGCAGTTGCCACTCCTGCAGGCTATGGGAGATGATGGACAACAGCTCATCCTGCGAGGCAGCTTGACGAGCTGTCAGCAGTGCCTATTTGTGGGTGCACGTGTACGTCTGCATCCCCAAAAGCTTCCAGCTCCCATTTTTTCCCCGTGTGACATACCATTTATTTTCAACTGATCATTTCTGTAGGAATAATGCTTCATTTCAGGAACACCTGAATATCTAATTATCCCCTTAATCAAGCCTGGATTCATTCTAGCCATTAAATTAAAACAACAAAGCAAACCCAAGAGTATGGCAAAACCTAGGATGCCTGATCTAGCTAAGTGACTCTGATAATTTCATTCACCTTTATCATGTGAATCAACAATATAATGAAGGTCATCGGGGGAACTGCTCTGCATCAACAGGAAACACGGTGCAACGATTAAAGCAGAAGATTAGGATCAGGAAACCTGCCGCTATTTGCTTTTCCTCTCTATTCTGTACTTTCACCACCCATAAAACAGGGATACTGACATTATTCCTAGCCTACAGATGCATGCTACAACACTTTGTTAATGTTTATGGGGCAATCGGAGAGGTTCAGATGAAAAGGGCTGAAGATAGGAAACCACAAAAGGTTGTGGGTGATTCAGAGGAGTCGGTGCCCTGGGAAGCACCAAGGCACGACACGAGCGTGGGTGGCAGCATTCCTCCGCAGGGACCACGGCGGGTGCAAAACAAGCCCGGAGCCAGCGGAGGGAAATGCTCTGGAAACAACTGAGACAAGGCAAAAAGCCACGGCTAAGTACCTTGGAAAGTGTCCCAGCCGAATATTCCTTTTCAAATTTATCATGTTGCAACGCTGTGAGAGATCCGTGATGGGAAGGCTTTATCCCCCCCTTCCACTGCCTAGAAGTCAGACATCCTCAGGCCATTTCTTCCTATCGCTGGAATCTGGGACAGCAAAGATGCTCCACATGGAAGCTGGAAGGGTTAGTACAGCGTTAAAATAGTGAGAGTAAAATAAACCTAAATTATATAAGTAAGTCTAGGAAATAGTGGCTGCAACACAGCTCCAAAACCAAAGTTCTAGCCAGATTTGTTAAACAGTCGTAATTAAACCAAATATATCTCCATTAGCAACTTATTATGCTGTAGAGCAGGATTAATTTAGCAAGATGGTTCAAATTTTGTATGAGTCTTTTATAATATGGACATCAGGGCGGTTTTCTGTGGCCAGCAGTCAAAATGACAGTGGCTATTAGGCTGCAATTAATGGGGGACAAAGCACTCCGGCCACTTCCCAGTGTAAGCATGGGGACAAGGCTATGAGTCTGTTTTATAATATCTGGACATCAGGGCGGTTTTCTGTGGCCAGCAGTCAAAATGACGATGGCTATTAGGCTGCAATTAATGGGGTACAAAGCACTCTGCCCACTTCCCAGTGTAAGCATGGGGACAAGGCTCCCTCAGCCATGCTTTTATTTTTCAGTGGGTTAAATGAAGTCGCAGCTTTCTGTAAGAGAACTAAAATAGGAGTTTTTTGCCAGTTTTCTGGCCAACGGGTGAGCACCTGTACCCTGCTTTGGGTTCAGGGGTTTTCTGTATCCAGACCAGCCTGTTCACCGCTCAGCTCTGTGTGCTTCTGCTGCTTCACCCCGATTTACGGGAAGCAATATTTTACATCCTGATGACTCAAGGTTCACTCAGCACATCGTAACTTCTTATTTATGGCACGGTGACCCTTTCCCTGACTCCAGTGATACTCAGCACTACCTGCCCTGGCAGGTTTACAGCGACCGTGGATGTTCCTCGCCGCAGGATCCCTGACCATCACGGTTGGGTTTGTTCCTTCCAACCACACGATTTGTTCCCAGGGTGAATAACCCCTGGTGAATTCAGCCTCTCCCTTCTCTGCACCCAGAGCAGAGCATGGGGTTGTGCTCCCCGCCGTGGTACCAGCACACAGGAATCCCTCCAGCCCACAGGACTCCTAGCAGGGTACCCTCACGCACCGAGCTTTCTCATTCACTTACTGCCATGTTCCTGTGCCTTCCAAGTTACACCGAAGCCACACCGGATTTCGTTACGTACTTCAACAGCGTTAAGGGCCAGATGATAGGGGCAGGAATCAATGACCCAGCAGCCATAACCCCAGGTCCATCACCTCACCTGCCAGCTCTCCATGCTTTAAGTTCGCTTTGCTGATTGGCTTCAAACCAACATTAAAGCCAACACAGAATACTGTTTCATCCCTTTTTTTTTTTTCTCCTAGCAGGGTGTTTTTTCCAAGATCCTAACAGCAACCAAGGAGAGTTTCTGCTGACATGGCCATCGGGGCTGTCTGCACTGCAACGCAATCTGTTCTCAGAAACGGCAGCGCCGAGAGGAAACCAGACACAAATAACGTCCAGATCAAACATGTCAGTGCTACAAGCCCTGACAAACAAAAAACTCACTTGGAAGCTACCATCCTTCCTGCTCAAGGACCCAAACAGTCATGCTCTGGGCTCACCTGCATCAGGCTCAAAATAGCCTGAAAGTCCCCAGCTGACCTCAGCCCACCCCAGCACCCACCCACACCAGCCCCGCTCCCGCAGTGGGGCCCTACGGCACACCAGGAAGGCAAAACCCACCCTGGGGCACGCACAGGGTCAGAAACATGCCTGTGAAGTCTGCAAAGTCAGCCAGCCTTCCAGGTGGGCGTATTTGTAAGGGGTCTGGCAAGGCTGGCTCCACTTCTCCAGCAGTTTGGATGGAGACCTGGATGCTGCAGTCCAGCCCAAATGTCCTCTAACGGAAAGCAGGGCATGAGGGGAAAGGGGACAGGGCACTGGTGCACACCACTGCTTGACGTGCAGGAGACCTAAATCCAGGACTCCCACAGCCCAGAGCAGCAGCTACAGAAACGGTTCTTGGTCCAAAAGCTTATCCACGTTCCAGCTCTATGACTTATATTAAAAAAAGGTGTTAGAAACCAGGGATATTTCTGTTTTCTTTTCCCACCATGTTCACAAAATAAAAGAACAGGCATTATCAAGCAGGTTTGCTGACTGTAATAGAGAAAAGTCACGCTGAACACTCATACAGGCTTTTTTGTCCCTCAGTCCGTGTATGCTCTTGGTTCTAAAGAAAGGACAACTGGCAAGATAAATGAGGGGGGAAGATGTATTTCAACAAATAGATATACTCTTTTTTTTTTTCCCCTAAAACTGTCTCGATTCTGTTTATACTGGCTAGGAGACAGCATCCTCCATTCTTCTCAAACACACCAAACAAAACCCGAGCTAATGACGTGATTCCCATAATCAAGGTCACACGCCTGGTTTTGCTGGAGCGTGCAGCTGAATGTTATGCTCAGGGCCAAGCTCAAAACTTCATTTAAAATGGGAAAAGTATCAAAAACTTAAATGCGCTTAACAGGACGAAAAGCACTTAGGGAATGCTTTTCTCTTGGAAGAAAGGAGGAAAGCTGGAAAGCTTGTGTGTGCTCTCGAGTGCTTCATCTAGAGGAAGCTGCAGGGTAAGCTGGGATGTGCTAAAGCCAACAGCAAAGCTCCTCTCCACCTGGGTGAAACCAGGATTTTGTTCCGTCTCCTTTCAGCTATACTCAGATAGGAAGGAGGGTAGTTCAAAGAGTGAAAGGACGTCTCATTGCTCACACCAACAGTACCCAAAGTAATTTCTCAGCTGAGACACTCACCTCGGGCATCAGGGCCTTAAAATAGCAGCTATGACTCTGCCCGTCGCCAGCAGCGGCCGCTCCCTGCGTGGGCTGCACGAGAGGGACGCGCGCCACTGCAGACGGGCTATTTCCCTCTAAACAAGGAAACCAACCTAAGAGGAGGACGTGCAGATTGGGTTGTTGACACAAGCAAACCTGCTTTAGCTCCTAAGTCAGTAGTTTGCTTGATACAGGAGAAAACGAACGGGAATTGAAGCGAGCAGTCCTGGCGATAAGGCTCAGCGCTGTCGGGGTGCAGACGGAGGGGTGTGCAGTGCCCGGGGCTTTGAACCACGGCTGCTTGGGAAACACGCACGCACAAGTCCTCCCCTCTCCTGCCAGCCTGATGCCTCTCCAGCTGGAGAGGGATGCCTGGGACTGGCAGGAGCTCTCAAGGAGGAGACCAGAAAACAGCTTTTCTGCGGGTGATTCCAGCTTGAAGTGTTTGTGAACGCTCTCTTGGCAGCGGGCAGAGGTGGCTGGCTTTTCTCGAGGTGAGCTTGCATGAATCACACAAGGAAATATAAAACTGGCAAAGCTGAAACTACAGCAGAGAGGGCAGCTTTGTCAAAGATGAGCATCTGCTCTTCTGCTCCTAGATCCACATGCGGGGGGGTGTGAGAGCAGTGGGATAATCCCATCCTGAGCACTCTGCCGAGACCACGGAGACACCAGAGAGCTCTGACGAGCAAGGCTGTGCTCATTTAGATGACGAGCATAGTACCACTGTCTCTCCTCTTCAAGGCAAGAGCCAAGGGACACCTGCTCTGCTCTCCCCAGCAAACTTTGGTCGTGAGGAATAACAAGGGAACACAGATGATTTGAGTCATCTCCACTGACCCATCATTCAGTGAAAAAAAAGAGCTTTCTTCTTATTGCTGTATGCAGCAGCAAAGATAAGCAGGAAAAAAAAAGCCACAGGGAATCCCTGCAGGTTTCTTCTAGAGCACTGTACTGCATCTATCGGAACTCCTACCACCAGTTACAGCTGCGGGGCAGACATTCACAGAGCTGGGTGTAAGGTGACACAGTCACTACAAGGAAATACCTCTCCAGCACTATTCAAACAGGCTGCCCTTCACATTCAGACCAGCTTCTAGCCCCCCATATAACCCAGACGGACATGCAGGAGTGTCCCCTAAGGCAGCTCCCATAGCCTGTCCAGCACAGCCGGACCCACAGACCCACGCCGGGCGCATCGCCCGTCTGCACCCGCAAGGCTTCCTGCACAGCCTTTTGTTTGCACCGTGTATGTGATACAAATGAAAGCTCCTTCAGAAACAGGTCTTCCAGAGCACCTTCACGTGCTGAGGGACCTCCCGTATCCATGGCTGTTATCACTGGCTTGTCACACACTAGACTTTTATTAACCACAATACTTGTTCAGAGAAAGATGAAGCAATGGCTGCATGGGAAGTGACAGCTACTTTGTACAACACTGTTTATTGTTTCAGAAAAGAGACTTTCAAAATGGAATGGTCACTGCCGTGTTTACCCACCTCCTCAAAAAGGCTTTTGGCTGTACCTTTTCTTTCCTGACAGGGGCGCAAAAAGTTCAGGATGCAAAGAATGGCAAAGTGGTGAAGCTAAGCAGTGCTGTCCCTGACCCGTGATCCCCCCCTGCACCCACTCCAGCCTTTCCCAGGGGCTGAACTCCAAGGGTTGAGCGGATAAGACAAACCTTTTTCTCTATCTAATCTCTGCGGCGTTATCTCAGTAGGAACACACGTTGGTTCTTCCACCGCTCTGTTAAGCTCTCTCGGCAGGAGCAGCAGTGGGGTGCTGCCTGAGGTGCACCCAGGGCTGGCCCATCCTCCCCTGCACGCTGCTGCCAAGGGGCAGAGGTGGCACTGCTCTTCCCAGGAAAGGATTGCGCTGGAGAACTTTGATCCAGGCAAGTAACTGTCTGCCTGTTTTCATTCATGTAGCTTGCAGTTACCCTTCTGTCATGAGGGGCATGAAATCAGCTCCGACCATCTCCATCACCACTAACCTCACAGGAGCTCGCTGCATCCAGGCATATTATATCATATCATACATTGACAAAGGAAGGGTTTAAACCACAACGTAATTTATGGATTAAAAGAGATGTGGGTGATACATAGTAACTTAAGAATGTGCATTAAAAGCTGGTGGGTAGGACAATAACTAATCAGAAGTAAAAATATTATTATTATTATTACTATTATTATTGAAGAAGGCAGTGCTGGCTTGCATGCATGGGTGGTGAGTCGGCTGCTCTGCTCCGCAAAGCCATCTCCTCGGTGGCAGAAAGCAGCGTGTCATGACAAGTGCCGCGGTGTAAAGGAGCTGGCAGGCACGCTGCCGCTCCGGTGACAGCAAATAGTTGGTAATTCAACCTTTCCACTCGATGGCCCGTCTGGGAGCCATTATCTTTTACTGCCCTCTGGAAATCATTAACTCATATCCAAAAGTCTGTGCAGAGAGGAGCAGGATAAATGGACACTGATAAAACTAAATCTTTTTGAGACTAAAACTAAAGTCAGTTTTCAGATTTCTAGTGTACTCTCACCCTCTGAAGTAAAATTGTGTGGTTGCCCTTCATAGAATCCCAGAACGGTTTGGGTTGGAAAGGACCTTAAAGCCCACCCAGTCCCACCCCCTGCCACGGGCAGGGACACCTTCCACTAGCCCAGGTTGCTCCCAGCCTCATCCAGCCTGGCCTTGGACACTTCCAGGAATGGACATCCACAGCTTCTCTGGGCAACCTGTCCCAGTGCTCCCCACCTGCTCCAGGCAGAATTCCTTCCTGGTGTCCCATCTCAATCTCCATCTTTCAGTTCAAACCCGTTACCCTTGTCCTGTCACTCCCTGCCCTCGGACCACCTCCCCACCCCTCTCTTCCCTTTCTTGTTGGCCCCCTTCACCCAGCAGCTGCTCAACAACCCCTTCTGTTGCAAACATCACAACTGGGATGAGCAGCCACAGAGACCTGGCTGGAGAGACACGCTGCCTGCAGGACTCGCTGGCAGACACAGTGGGACTTGGACCCCTGCAGACTCATATTCCTGCAGCACCTCACTGGGATTTGGTCCAGACACGCACGGATGGCTACAGTCAAATTAATTAGGGCATGGTGACATCACGTTAAAACCAATTTCACACTTCCAGAAAGCAACATCAGGCCAGTTCAGTGTTTCCTGTCCGTGGGCGTCACTGCCTCTATAACGACTCATGGGTAATTAGCAGGCTGCCCGAGCCCACGCACTGTGACCACTCAGCCTGTCCCCCCGCCCCAGCATCACGGTGCAGAAGGATCTGGGTAGAGTGGAAGCCAGGACCTGTGCATCTGTCATTCCCAAGGCTCAGAGCCCACGGTGCCCAGGAATGAAATTAGAAAATGGCATTTTTTAAGCCTGCAGAAATGCAGCAGGACGTGGGGGTTAGCACATCCCAGCAATCCCACGTGTGTGTGCTTCAGGCGGAGAGAACACAACCAATGCTTTTCAACAGGTATTATGGGAAATCCAGAGAAAAGAACGCACAGGCTCGAAGGCTGTCACCTCTGGGTTTCCCCGTTCTGCACCTTCCACCCTCAGACGAAGCAAAGGCCAAAGCGGTTTCATCCGCAGAGCCAAAAGCAGACAAAGCTGCTGTGTCACACGGGCAGAGCAGACACCTCTGATTCACACAACGCTGCCTTATGAGAATCTCCTATTCCAGACGATCCCTTTCCTGTAAAAGAGCAGCGGGACTGGTTCTGCAGCCCTTTGGTCACGCTTATTTGCTGATGGAAAACAAAGCGCTTGTAAAGGAGAGCAAGCAACCGAGCGAGCTTTATTCGGCTTAATCAGCGGCTAATTAACTGTATACCCAACAAAAACATTTCAGTTGTACAACTAGCTTAAAACCTCCCGAAGCAGGGTTTGCTTACACCAAGAGCCTCTCGCCCGTGAAGAGTGGTAGAGGCAAAGAAGAGAGGAGAAGCTGCCCTGGGGCTTTTCACCCCCACCACCCTGTCAACAAAGTCACACAAGGAGCTCCACGTTCTTCAGGGACAAAGTCTCAGCTGGGAGAGACTTATCTGGGCTCTCAAACCTAGCAGCATAAGGGTATGTTGTGGACATATTTTGCTAAAATAAACACAAAGGCTCCACAGGGCCAAAGGGACTGTCCCAAACTCCTTGGATGCCACTGGGCACCTTTAGCACAGCAATGAATTGCACCTTGGGTGAGGAAACCCTGCCTCTCCCCATGGATTTGCTTTCCACAGCAAAGGAGAGAGCTACGAGCATTATGATGAGCAAATGTACAGGGTCCTGATCAGGGAAACTAGAATGCAATCCCTACTGGGGGTTTAACGGGACATTGCACAGAGAAGATAATCCAAAAGCAAATCGGCATGAGCCGTGTGATGCTACAGCTCCCTCATTGTTTTCCCAGCCTTAGGAAGCATAGAGAGTCCTCCACAGCGACACAAGAATGGCTGTGCTGCAGGAGGAATAGGTTATATATTGATGAATCAGAGGGGATGGCTCTGCTCATTAGCAGAGTAATTTAATGGGCTCATGAATGCGACTTCTGTGCTGCACGACATGAACTGGGCAGCGAAACAGCGGTCCCAGGAGCTCTGTATCGTGATGAATTCATCTCGCAGCGGCGTCTGGATCGCATCTATGTAAATACAGCTTTCTTTGTGTGGCCTCAGCCACTGACCCAGCGGGGAGATATGGCAGAAGACAACCCTACAAAGGCAGGCAACAGCTCTGCAAACCACAGCCTTGGCAGCAGCGCCTGGCACTGAGGGCCTGGCCTGGCCACTAATAGCACAGTAATGAACTGTAATTTTTATTAATCTGCTGAGGAATGATAGCACGGTGAGCATATCTGAGCTAGAGAAGGAAGAACCTGCTCTTTCCATCCTCAACCACAGCATGCCAGTGAGGGCATAGAGTGCTCGACATCTCTTCTGCATCTCCGTCCTGCAAATCCCTCTTCTGCATCTCCGTCCTGCAAATCCCTCTTCTGCATCTCCGTCCTGCAAATAAACCCCCTTCCAGGTTTCCTCCTGTCTCCCAGGTGGCAGAGCTCTGCCTGCGTTCGGTGCCCAGCGATTTCCCCACAACGCTCTGGAGCGGCTCTATTGAAAAGCCTGAAGCATTTTTAAAAGTTACTGTATTTGCTTTTTTTAAGCTGCTGTAGCTGAGGCGGCTCCAGGACGGGGCTGTATTTGGCAGATGTCCATGGCTGCTGTGAAGCGATAAGCGTGGCTGCCACAGCAGTTCGCCTTCGCCCGCAGCAGCTCGCGATGGGACAGGAAAGGGTGGGATGGGTGTCAGCTCGAGAACAAGCCATGACAAACACAAGGCAGGAGCCTGAAACTCCTGACGTACCAGAGATGCTGAAAAGGCAACCGCAGACCTCCTGGGCCATGAAGGAAGCCCCACAGAGCTGCTCAGCACATGTTACGGGTCCCAGAGCAGCACAGATCCAAAGCCAGTGGTGGTTTTCATGTTTTTATACATCTTTCTCTCCAGCCACGCTGCAGCCCACGTAAAAGCTCTTTGCTGTCACGCCACAGACCTGAACTTGACCTCTAGCCCTGGGGACAAACGCAACACGGGGGTGAAGCCAATGGTTTCTGTGCAAGGGTGCCAGGACAACTAGGAGATGTGGCTCTCACCCAGTGCTGGAGGCTGACTCTGGCTTCCAGAGGTAAAAAAAACTGTGTAGAAACAAAACGGAGCCATGCCCAGGCTCTGGGAGCTGGGGGTTGGCAACTGGAGGTTTGGGCCCCAAGGATAAGGAAGTCATTGTGGGCACAAGCTTGGCAAGGGCTGAGGGAGGATGGCAGACGCTCCCGTGAGCCTGGCAGACAGCGCGGCTATCGTGTACCGCAATTATTGGGATTAAATAAGGACAGAGAAACATTCTGTCGAGGAAGAGTGATGACTGCAAGCTGCACCTCCAGCAGGCAAGAGACAAGGAAAAGAGTAAAATTAAATGCAGAGAAGGGCAAAGAGCCTGGCAGTAAACCACACGGTCTTCCAGGCGCTCAAGGCAAAGCTCTGGCACAAGATTTTGATCACAAAAACTGATAAAACAACTTGATGCATCGATTCTTCCTGACAGCTCTGACAGGACCAGCAGCTCTCTACCCTCAGCCTGAGATGCTCCTCCAAGACCTCTCGGGGTTGCTGATCTTCTCCTAGGACTACTCAGAATCTGGAAATTCTTCAGAGTGTCCAAGTCCCCTAGAAGCAGCAAGTGTTGGGGTCTCCTAGCTGAGCCCCTCCTTCAACCCCCTCCTCCAGATACAGACATGGGGGCTTCCCCAAAGTGTCCGACAGTGGCGTGTCTCCACGGTCTGAGACCACGCAGACTGCGTGACCTCCCTGGCTGCCCTTGGAGCATCTTCCCGTCTCTCTGCCCCTGAACCTCACATCAGAAATCTGCACGGGCTCCTGCTCCACGGGCTGCACATCCAAACCCTCGCACCCTGCCCAGGCTCAGGAGATGCTGCTCCCCTCGATTCTGCGTGAGCAACCAGCACCTGCAAGAGCCTGCCAGGCCAAAGCCTCTTCTCTGGGGGGATCCCAGAGTGGGGCAAGATGGGCTCTGTGTGTGCTCTGCAACTGTTTTAACCTGCACCTCGCTCCGGGCACTCGGAGACTCCTTCCCATCGGAGCTGGCTCTGGTAATCACACGGGGAGAAGGAGAGGGAAGGCGGGAGGGAATGCACTCGGTTCACATCACCTTTGGAGCGGCGCTGATCTTGACCGTGGCTGCTCCTCATCGACCACGTTCGTAAGGGGGGCATCACAGAGGTGGGCACTTGTGTCTTGTCCTAAGCGGACGTTCCCCACTGCTGTGGCTGGGACACCCCCTGACAGCATACGCCGTAACCCGCAGAGACACTGCAGAGCAAGGCAATCCATGCAGAAAGAGGGAGCCCAGCAGGGATGCAGCAACCCCACTGCTGCCCAGGACCACCCCAGGGCTCCCCCCAGCCCGCTCCGGGGCAGCTCCTCAGCCAGCACCCATGGCCACCCGCACTTCTCGTGGGTGCCACTGCCCTCTGCAGTCCCCAGAGGAATGCGCAGCTGGCCACCACAGCCGGGACCTCTCCTTCCGTGGCCTCACACGCCCTTCCCTAAGAAGTCCCAGCCCAGAAGATAATTCACAGAATGGTTTGGGTTGGAAGGGGCCTTAAAGATCACCCAGTTCCAGCCCCCCTGCCATGGGCAAGGACACCAGAAATGCATTTACCCGCAGTGGGAGCCTTGGAAATGGCACTGGGGAGTAAATGGGGGCTCTGACCCTCTCACCCACCGGCTGGGAGCTCCCAACCAGCTGCAGTTCTTGCAGAAGGTGCCAAGGAACGGCTGAAAGCCTGAAGAGAGAGAGCATTATCCCACGCTAATCCTTCCACCCGTGTCCTTTCGCAGAAAACCTTCCCTCTTACAGCCCGTCCCGAGAACGCAGCTGAACGAGCCCCACGCATCCCAGAACTGAGCTGCGGCCACGCGCTGCCAGCGGTCACGTAGTTTGGGACACGCCTGACTCGGCACGAATGTCTCCATCTAAACCAGCCACTTTAGGCTGCATTTACTCCGTGCAGACTCAGCGCAGTGTTAACACACTCAGCCTGGGCTGAAAGAAGCAGTCGAGGTGAGGACGCAGAGAGCAGCACCAGGAGGGGACACGACATGGAGACAAAGGCTTTGGCAGCTGGCGTAAAGGTCCTTGTTTTAGTTTTCAACCACGGCAAGACATGGCTGGGTCATGCCGCAGGCGATGGTGCTCCTTCACCAGTGACAGCTTTCCCTTTTTCCAGGCACTGGGATCAGGAGGTCCCAGCCAAAAGCATCTCCTGGGCCCTCCAAGGCTTTGGGGAGCGCAGCATCAGGCAGATGCCACCGTGGGTGCTGCCCACCAGCCGTGTCCCGTCCTACCCCAGCTTTGTGGTGATGGGTGGTGCTGCCCCGCTCCTTCTGCCCGGGGCTGGTGGATCCCCTGCAAACTCAGCCCTGTCCCTCCCACTGCCACGCTGCACTGCCGCTCTGCAGAGCTCCGCTAGCCTTTCCTGGCTTTTCCCTCTTCCTGCTGCTGGGAAGGGACATGTCCTGTGGCGCAGCTAAGGGCAAGGACCATCCTTGGCAACACTGCTCCAAATCCCTGCTTTTCCCCTTGCTGCACAGAGAGACCAGGAGAAATGGCCAGGGAGTCTGATGACCGCAGGGGGCTGGTTTTGGAAGTGCCCCAGGAAGCACCCTTGCTCCAGCCCAGCCTGGCACTGCTGCCCAGCCACACTGCAGGCTGCCAGCCAGGATGGACCTTGCTCTGAGCACGCTGGCCATGCTGGCATACCAGCAGCTAGGGTTCTGAATAAGTATTTCTGCTTTGAAGGCTTTTCTTAGTAAGCAGTCAGATAATTACATATAAAATCTACACCTTAATGCAAAAAGCAGCAATAGAGCCTCTTGCTTAACATGTGGATGAGCACAAGTGTTCAGCAGTATTTGCTTTGTAGCAGGAAGTTAATCATAAAAGCAGCCTGGCCTGAAGCTTGTTTGCAGAACAGAAAGCGGGAGATAAGAAAGGGCTCTGGCTCCTTTCAACATGGGTCAGAGAGAGGCTAAAGCACCAGCCACTGTCCCACGGGGCACCCCTCACCACTACCCTCCATCCTGAGGGCAGCTTTAAAAGCTCTGATAATATTGCCGTTATAAACAGAATAATGGCAAGAAAGGCATATTCCTGGGGGAGAAGTGGAAGAAGGATGTTCCCTGACGGAGCTGGAGATCTGGATATCTACCACCACACCCTGATCCCAGTGCAGCGCAGAGCGCCTGGCTCCCCAGTACCACAAACTGTTGCTGATTTTCAAGACCTGATAAAGCTGAACAAGAACCTGTGAGCCAAATTCATCCAACGTTTAGTGGTGTCAGAGCTCAAACAGTTTTACCAGTGACAAGGTTGTATCTTTAGGTACAGAATCATAATGGGCTCGAGCGTTCTGGGAGCACCATCCCGATGGAGAAAGAACATGACCGTCATCACAAACTTGGACTCTGAACACTGAAACCCCTCCAATTGCATCATTACAAGACACTCGGGCAACATAAATGCATCACTGTCATCCCCTGCCTCATTCCCTGCGGGTGAATGGTGCTCACTCTCCGTGCTGTTTCTCCGCGTTGCTCGAGCCTAGCATCCTCTCTGTGCTGGTCAAACACAAGCCCGGGGCAGGGATGTCGGAACAACCTTCACTCAGCCACTGCCTGAAGCGTGTACCCGGCTCTACAGCCCGGCCTGGCCGTTGCAGGGTGCCTGGGGCCAGGCACATACCTGGGGCCAGCACACGCTCTCAGGTTAAAAACAAGCGTGAGCACATGGTGACAGCCAAGGCAGTGGCTGAACACAGGTGGGCTTTCCAAACACATCCTCAGCTGTGTGGTGCGTGGGGTCTTCTCCCCAGCTGCAGCACCCATTTTTCTGCAGAGGCAGCAGAAGGGTGCTACTTGCTCTTCACTAACTACAGCTGGGCTGCGGGAAAGGCAAGTCCTGAGCGCGGCCTGAGCTGTTTGATGTGCTGAGGGCTCTGTTCTCAAAGGGAGAGTGGGCAGGGATCACAGCTGTTGCCAGAGGAACAAACTGAATTTCTCTGCCAAAGGCAAAGACAAAGCCTGGGGCACTCGGCTCTGGCAGCAGCTACCTGCGAGGGGATCCTGTCCTCCCTGGTCCCCATCCTCAGCATCTCTCGCTCTAGTCTTAGCCTCATCACCTTGCCCCAGCACCCCAGCTCGCACAGTTCCACTGCTCTCCTCTAAATCCACATTCATTTCTCATCCTTTTCACATTCCTGACACCACTCTTCCTGCTGCGGCCTCAGCACCAGCACTGTGTACCACAGCTACAATTTGTACTCGACCTTACGTAGAACAGAAGGAAATTAAACTTATAGTTTATTATAAGGTCTGCAAACCAGCTTCTATTAGAGCAACAGGCTTTCACAAAATCTGCTCCCCCTTCCCAAATGCAAATTCCTTGCTGGGAGCAGAGGCGGGCAGGGAAGGTCACCAGAGCTACGGCCATCTGAGAGGCAAGGGTCACTCCTTGCCTCCCTCTGGGCTGGGATAACGTAACCAGAGAAACGAAAGTCAAGCTGAGGCGGACATCCAGGACAGGGTATTTTCGGCTCAAACGGCTAAAGTTGGCAGAGTTATAATCAACTGGAAACGCAAACCCGGGGTGTTGCAGGGGGATAAACTGAACGACCCAAGCAATGGGCAGCCCGTGGGGATCTGTTCTCTGGGAACACGCGCACGAAGAACCCCCCTGCCCCCCATTATCGTTTAAGGCCAGGTTTTCAGCCGTGCCAGCCTCAGAGGAGCTCCCCGCCGCCGGAAAATCAGGTCCTGGGGATGCAGGGAGCCCGCGGGACCCCCGGGGGAGGAGGGAGGGGACCTTATCACCGCTTTATCTGCCCAACGGGAAGTTTTTCCACCGAACTGGCACCTGCCCGCGGCAGAGCAGAGCTCCGAGGCGGCCACGAAGGGAACCAGCGGCAGCAACACCCCGTCACCCGTGGGCAGGTACCTACAGACCCATCGGCGCTGCCTCCCGCCGGGCTCAGCT